>NC_057804.1:367443754-367463454 GCF_018294505.1 Triticum aestivum | reverse complement strand
GACCCGGGCATGAGCTTGGAAAACCATTTTCAGCTCTTCGAACATCTCATATGCTCCATGTCTCTCAAAACGCTTTTGGAGCCCCGGCTCTAGGCTGTAAAGCATGCCGCACTGAACGAGGGAGTAGTCATCGGAACGTGCCTGCCAAGCGTTCATAACATCTTGTTCTGCAGGGAGAACGGGTGCTTCACCAAGCGGTGCTTGTAGGACATAATCTTTCTTGGCAGCTATGAGGATGATCCTCAGGTTCCGGACCCAGTCCGTATAGTTGCTGCCATCGTCTTTCAGCTTGGTTTTCTCTAGGAACGCGTTGAAGTTGAGGACTACGTTGGCCATTTAATCTACAAGACATATTGTAAAATATTTAGACTAAGTTCATGATAATTAAGTTCAACTAATCAAATTATTAATGAACTCCCACTTAGATTAGACATCCCTCTAGTCATCTAAGTATTACATGATCCGAGTTAAACTAGACCATGTCCGATCATCACGTGAGACGGACTAGTCAACATCGGTGAACATCTTCATGTTGATCGTATCTTCTATACGACTCATGCTCGACCTTTCGGTCTTCTGTGTTCCGAGGCCATGTCTGTACATGCTAGGCTCGTCAAGTCAACCTAAGTGTTTGCATGTGTAAATCTGTCTTACACCCGTTGTATGTGAACGTCTGAATAAAACACCCGATCATCACGTGGTGTTTTGAAACAGCGAACTGTCGCAACGGTGCACAGTTAGGGGGAACACTTCTTGAAATTAGTATGAGGGATCACCTTATTTACTACCGTCGTTCTAAGTAAACAAGATGCAAAACATGATAAACATCACATGCAATCAAATAATAAACGTGACATGATATGGCCAATATCACATAGCTCCTTTGATCTCCATCTTGGGGCTCCATGATCATCTTGTCACCGGCTTAACACCATGATCTCCATCATCATGATCTCCATCATCGTGTCTCCATGAAGTTGCTCGCCAGCTATTACTTCTACTACTATGGCTAACGCGTTTAGCAATAAAGTAAAGTAATTTACATGGCGTTTCTTGATGACACGCAGGTCATATAAAAGAATAAAGACAACTCCTATGGCTCCTGCCGGTTGTCATACTCATCGACATGCAAGTCGTGAATCCTATTACAATAGCATGAACATCTCATTCATCATTCATCACAACTTTGGCCATATCATATCACAAACCACTTGCTGCAAAAACAAGTTAGACGTCCTCTAATTGTTGTTGCAAGTTTTACGTGGCTGAATTAGGGTTCTAGCAAGAATGTTTTCTTACCTACGTTAAAGCCACAACGTGATTTGTCAACTTCTATTTACCCTTCATAAGGACCCTGTTCATCGATTCCGCTCCAACTAAAGTAGGAGAGACAGACACCCGCCAGCCACCTTATGCAACTAGTGCATGTTAGTCGGTGGAACCGGTCTCACGTAAGCATATGTGTAAGGTTGGTCCGGGCTGCTTCATCCCACAATACCGCTGAAGCAAGAAAGGACTAGTAACGGCAAGAAAGTTGACAAATCGACGCCCACAACAAATTGTGTTCTACTCGCGCAAGAAGAACTACGCATAGACCTAGCTCATGATGCCACTATTGGGGAACGTTGCAGAAAACAAAAATTTTCCTACTCGTTTCACCAAGATCATCTAGGAGTTCATCTAGCAACGAGTGATTAGATGCATCTACATACCTTTGTAGATCGCGCACGGAAGCGTTCAAAAGAACGGTGATGATGTAGTCGTACTCGATGTGATCCAAATCACCGATGACCAGCGCCGAACGGACGGCACCTCCGCGTTCAACACACGTACGGGACGGGAGACGTCTCCTCCTTCTTGATCCAGCAAGGGGGGAGGAGAGGTTGATGAAGATCCAGCAGCACGACGGCGTGGTGGTGGATGCAGGGCGTCACAGCAGCAGGGCTTCGCCGAGACTATGAGGGAGAGACGTAACGGGGGGAGATGGAGGCGCCAGGGGTTGGTGTGAAATCCCTCCTCTCCCCCCACTATATATAGGGGTGCCAGGGGGGGCGCCGGCCCTAGTAGATGGCATCTACTAGGGGGGGCGGCGGCCAAGGGGAGGTTTCCCTCCCCCCCAAGGCACCTAGGGGTGCCTTCCACCACATGGACTCTTCCATGGTGGAAACCCTAGGCGCATGGGCCTATAGGGGCTGGTGCCCTTGGCCCATCTAGGCCAAGGCGCACCCCCTACAGCCCATGTGGCCCCCCGGGACAGGTGGCCCCACCCGGTGGACCCCCGGGACCCTTTCGGTGGTCCCGGTACAATACCGATAACCCCGAAACTTGTCCCGATGCCCGAAATAGCACTTCCTATATATAATTCTTTACCTCCGGACCATTCCGGAACTCCTCGTGACGTCCGGGATCTCATCCGGGACTCCGAACAACATTCGGGTTTCTGCATATACATATCTTCATAACCCTAGCGTCACCGAACCTTAAGTGTGTAGACCCTACGGGTTCGGGAGACAAGCAGACATGACCGAGACGACTCTCCGGTCAATAACCAACAGCGGGATCTGGATACCCATGTTGGCTCCCACATGCTCCACGATGATCTCATCGGATGAACCATGATGTCGAGGATTTAATCAATCCCGTACGCTATTCCCTTTATCTATCGATATGTTACTTGCCCGAGATTCGATCGTCGGTATCCCAATACCTCGTTCAATCTCGTTACCGGCAAGTCACTTTACTCGTACCGTAATGCATGATCCCGTGACCAGACACTTGGTCACTCTGAGCTCATTATGATGATGCATTACCGAGTGGGCCCAGTGATACCTCTCCGTCATACGGAGTGACAAATCCCAGTCTTGATCCATGTCACCCAACAGACACTTTCGGAGATACCCGTAGTCTACCTTTATAGTGACCCAGTTACGTTGTGATGTTTGGCATACCCAAAGCACTCCTACGGTATCCGGGAGTTACACGATCTCATGGTCTAAGGAAAAGATACTTTGACATTGGAAAACTCTAGCAAATGAACTATACGATCTTGTGCTATGTTTAGGATTGGGTCTTGTCCATCACATCATTCTCCCAATGATGTGATCTCGTTATCAATGACATCCAGTGTCCATAGTCAGGAAACCATGACTATCTGTTGATCAACGAGCTAGTCAACTAGAGGCTCGCTAGGGACATGTTGGTGTCTGTTATTCACACATGTATTACGATTTCCGTATAACACAATTATAGCATGAATAAAGACAATTATCATGAACAAGGAAATATAATAATAATGCTTTTATTATTGCCTCTAGGGCATATTTCCAACATCTACAACACAAGATTCTGCCGCCAAAGCTTCAAAGCAAAATTCTCAAGCCACTGCTCCGTGTGTTATGACTGGTCATGAGCTTCTCCTCAGTCTTCACCAGAAAGTTGATAGAAATCACAAGTGGGTGAAGCGTCAGTTTGGTGCAATTTTTCAGAACATGACAGTCACTCAAAACACTGTGAAGAAGAATCACCATTATCTGCATCAAGTCTTCGACCGCACCTGGGCTATTCTTTCACATCTATACACTGCTGAAGAACTCAAGGAAATGGACTTCCAACAGGACTTTGACTAGTCTCACCAACCTTCGAAGAAACTCAAGAAGGTCAAAGTTCCTCAACTGGTCGCCAGTTCATACTCTTCATCGTGTGAGACAGATGAAGCTAAAAATTTGGACGACACTGCGGCAGGCCCTACACCAACGGACGACCCCAACAACATTGGCGCTCCTTCGTTGACATCATGATGATATTCTTTAGGGGCGTTAGTCCTCATTTTTTGTCCCTTTTGGTCAGTTGATGACAAAGGGGGAGAAATTGGAGTTAGTCTTCAAGCGGGTCTCTTATATATGGGTGTTTTTTTGTTAAGTTGCAACTCTTGCTCTTCTGAAGTGTTTGCTTTGCCGAGTTGTAAACTTAAGTCCTATGGTGCTCTAATACTTTTGACTGCTTGCTGCATGCTTATTTCCTCAAGTACTTTAATGCACACATGCTGAATTACGTCGCACACCATATTTCATCATGCATTTCAAATTCTTCATATTATATGTCAAATGCGTGTATGAATTACAAGATATAGGGGGAGATCTCCATGATATCACTCTACAATGTGCATTTTCTATCAAAAGCAAATTCCTCAAATTTGCACATCTTCAGGGGGAGTTCTTCTATATCTTGCAATCAAATTCCTCAATATTAGCATTTACACTTCATATGTTTATCCCCATTGAAAACTTAACCTATTTGTCATCAATCACCAAAAAGGGGGAGATTGTAAGTGCATCTAGTGCCCCTTAGTGATTTTGGTGTATCAAAGACTTATAGGTTAAGGGACTAATGTGTTTGTGAGTGTACACATGCTCTATAAGTTGATGAGGAGTTTGATATTTACGATAAAAGTCGACCCCTAAAAATGTATGTCTTCAGCTGAAGACTTTGGTTCTCTTGAAGACTTTGAAAGTGAAGAAATTGGTGTGAACTTGAAGACTTGGATATTCATGCAAGGACTATGAAGCGTGAAGACTTTTGTTTTTATAGTTTCATTTTCTCTTTCTTGAGTCATAGGAAACACCGTACTGTTAAAGGGGGTCGAGGTAATACTAAGGAAACACTTTCCAAGTGATGCTCAACTCAAAATCCTAAACCTACCCAATCCTTTCGAGTGAAGCCATTGGAAATCTCATACAGGTCAGTCAAGTTCTTCAGTGACAGAGACGAAGATCTTCTGTTCTCTGAGGAATTTGTGCTAACTGAGGAGTTAGGAATTAGCCAGTGCGGATTGCCTACACAGTGAGGAACATGATAGCCCTAAGCAATTTGATACTCAAATATCCAACCGTTGTTGTGCTATGCTCTAGCTGTCGAAAATATCTACCCACCTAATGGTCATATCATTTAAGGGCATTTATGTCTTATCATGTCGGGTTGCTCCCTAGGCTATAAATAGCCGCCCCCTACAACCACTAGTTGGTTGGCTGCTCTAAGAGAAACTGACACTTGTCATTGAGAGCATCCCATCCTCTGAAGACTTTGAGCGAAAATCATCAAGTGAGGAAAACCCAAAACCCAAAACCTACAACCCAAAGTGATTGAGCATCACTGAAGAGATTATTCCTGTGTGGAACCGATGCTTGTTACCTTTGAGGACTGTGCATCCTCCAGACGGTTAAGCGTCATGGTCTGAGCATCCAAGAGGAATTGTGGATCGCCGAGTGACCAAGTCTGTAAAGGTTTGGAAATCACCTGAAGACTTACCACAAGTGATTAGGCGAGGTCTGTGTGACTTTAGCTCAAGGAGAATACGGTGAGGACTATGTGTCCTCGGGTTTAAATACCTAGCCGCTCCAACCAGACGTACAACTGTCATAGCAGTTGGAACTGGTCTACCAAATCATCGTCTTCACCAAGCCACTGGTTCTATTTCCTCAACTCTTTCATTTCCTCATTCATGTGTTGATGATCCCGATCATTACTGTTTGAAGACTTTGACTAAAGACTTTCTCTATTTCCTCAACCTTATTTCTTCAGTCACATTGTCTTCAGCCTACTTATCCTGTTTTCACGCTACTTGTACTCTGTGCTTGTCTTTCATTTCATCATGATGACTATGCTTTTTGCTCTGTTATGCTTTTACATGAGTACTTATTCCGCTGCTATTGTGTCGTTGCTTAGGAATTTCTTCACCTAGAAATTCCTCAGTGACAAATTTGTAAAAATTGCCTATTCAACCCCTTCTAGTCGTTATAACACACTTTCAGAATTCTCAATTTCCATCTAGTAGATAGATAGATACTACTATTTTCTTTAGCTATAAACCCTAGAAATCGGTGCTTCAGCGGTGGGCAAGTTGCATCATCCAGTCGGTCACTACGGACTTCGTTCGAGAGGAGCAATCGGAAATCCACGCGCAGGCTGATTCTGCACATCCATGCAGCCCATGGACATCCACGCGGGCACGTTGTACCCAGCGGCTCCAGCGCATGCTTCTCCGAGGCTACATATCGTCTACTCTCCATCGACCAGATCGACACCATCATCCACAGGGACGATGCAGAGTCGAGCTACATCCGTCTCCATCATCCTGCCCAAAAAGCTGTTGTCCGATCCAATCGGCCACCCGCGAATGAGCAGAACAACGGTCGAGCGACTTCCACTGGCGAGAGGCCCAGCGCATGGCACGGATCACGGGAGGGTTGTTTCCCCAACTCCATCGACTCCAGCGCGCACCCTACGACCATGACCCACGACACCAAGATGTACACCAAGCCGGCCTACACCTGCCTACCACGCCTGTGCACCAATCTTTCTTCATCGAGCGAGCGACATCGTCTACACCCATCGATCTGCATCAACCCTGCGACAAAACATCAAGCTGTACGAGTACATCACGACAAAGAAAAATCTTCGTCGAGCATGTCTACGAGAAGCGACTATGACATGCATCACCCACACACCACACAGGTGTGGAAAGCAATGCAAATTCTTCATCGACTTCTCCAATGTGACACGACATCGATACTTGGTCGCTGCGAGGGACGCCTTCAAGCAACACATTGCGGTCCACACGTCGCTACAACACCATCACCAACACTTCATCAACGCGGTCTTCATCACCATCATCGTCAACACAGTGCCGCCGCCTTGTCCACAAGATGGACACCTAGCGTCCTCTGACAGGCTTTTCTGCAAGATTCGACCTCGACGATGGCAATGACCGCGTCGCGATGACGACATCGACCGTGTCATCCACTACGGCACGACTGCATCGACACGACGTCACTACAGTGATGACCCTACACGGCCACATGGTTATGGGAAAACCGATGTGTGCTCGATGGGTCTCCTCCGGTCTTGGCAAAACCGGTGGACTCATCACCGACGGCACCCTCTGACATTCGCAAGGTGCATTGTCCATGTCTGCAGCTCCGTTATAGCGCATTTTTTTTGCGCCTCCGGCTTTGCGCGGCTTCATCATCCACGACGACTACACCATCGACCACGGCTACATCACCATGATCGGCTACCTCGACATCGAAATTAATGGCTTGGTCTACCGTAACACATCGGCAACAACTCCAGTCAACAACGTCCGCGTCGTCACTAGCGTCCACGCCACTCCCGCTGTGACTGCGGGAGGGAATAGAGGAGAAGGCAGGAAGGCACCAGAAGGGGACGTAGTCACGCCCTAGGTGCCGACCCATCAGAGATGCAGTTGATGATGGCGGACCGGAGAAGATGACAGAAGCACAAGAGTTCAAATTTAGTCACCATCGTCCGCTTCACTCCCACTACGACTGAGGGGGAATGTTAGAAGTATAATTTTGTTTAAGTAGATATTAAGAGTTAGAGATAGGATTGGTTTAAACCATATACGACTTGTCCCCTACTCCAAGTCTCTCTCACATATTGTACTCTATATATATCCCAGACCTGGGTCAGATCAATACAACAACACAATAATTCTAGCCATCCTACGTTTTCTACATACACGATTAAAAATCGGCATGGTAAGCTGGACGCTGAAGTAGCGACTCCGTTGGTGAACTAGTCAACTACTGTTTGCATGCAATGGTGGCTGGCTTAAAAAACATGTGTGTTTGCTACAACTAACGGCTAGCCAACATTTTTTTTACAATGATGGGCACCATGCTATCAAACAGGTCCGTTGTATTCTTGATACTTCAAAATATGTTGATATGTAAAAATCGTGGTATCCTATAACCTTAGTCTAAAATACTGCAGCTTTTCAATATTGTAGTTTTTTACAATACTTTGTTGCCAAACACAGCCAAGGTTATAGGATACCATGGTTGGCAACAAAGTATTGTAAAAACCTTGGGTGTGCTTGGCAACAAAGTATTGTAAAAACTACAATACTGAAAAACTGCAGTATTTTAGACTAAGGTTATAGGATACCACGGTTTTAACCTTAGTCTAAAAATACGTTGATACATTGACACTTCAATGGTGGCAGGCAGCAGTAGTAGAACAGCTAAGGTTATAACCTTAGTTGCTATTCTTCATGCAATAGTGGTTACAAGGTCTTAGGATACCACGGTTTTCAACAAAGTATAGTAAAACAGCCAAGGTTATAACCTTAGTATAAAATACTGCAGTTTTTCAATATTGTAGTTTTTACAATACTTTGTTGCCAAACACGGCCAAAGTTATAGGATACCACGGTTTTTACATATCAACATATTTTGAAGTATCAAGAATACAATGGACCTGTTTGATAGCATGGTGCGCATCAATGTAAAAAAATGTTGGCTAGCCGTGCTATAGCAAACACACGTGTTTTTTAAGCCAGCCACCATTGCATGCAAACAGTAGTTGACTAGTTCACCAACGGAGTCACTACTTCAGCGTCCAGCTTACCATGCTGATTTTTAATCGTGTACTGGACTAGGAACCGGCCTAACCTTCGATGTTTCGTTGAGTCAAATCACTGAAGATTCTGTTTTTCAAGGGAAATCACGGTAACAGAGAGCCAAATCACCGAGTAGAAGATCTTAATAAATTGAGCGCCATTAGAACCAGGTAAGAAAGAACAACGACTTCGCGATGTGCGTGGATTCGTCTTTTCCGGTCACTCAGTTTAGAAAAAGAGGTCGGACCCTCTGTTTTTTAGATAGAGAAAATACTACGGTATTAGAGATACTGTGGTATTAATACTATATTTTTTAAGTAACCGAACAACTCGCAGTAATTAAAACTGTGGTAACTAGAAATGCTGCAGTATTCTTAGAATACTTAGAAAATACTTTGTTATCAAATGGATAGTCTAGAACACTGCAGTTTTTCAATATTGTAGTTTTTACAATACTTTGTTTTGCCAAACACAACCTTAGTTTTACTCCTATTTGTGCAAAAAATTAAGACATTTTATAGAGATTAGTGTACTTGAACCCATAGGCGAGTCTACTGGGCAAGCTTCAACACGCTAAAGCCTGCCCACCCAACAACCAACTTTTTTGGGTACTACTAGTCTGGTCCAGCCCAGCTCCTCAAGCCTCAGCCCATATACGTTTGAACTCACCAAAATGCTTCAGTTACCCATGACTCTCGTCCATGTCCACACACCACACTTCTCACACAATGTTAGTAGACAGCCTAATCAAATAGCCCAGAATCTTGATCCTTCCAATATGGGTCTGTCTCTCTGTGTTGCACGAGAAACACACATGACTCCCTCAAAAAAAAAAAACACACATGACTCACAAAAGCCTCTTGATACCCTACCCGCGAGTAATAAAATTAGTAGCACATGAGTAGTTTAGCCCCATTTGAATGTATGAAGGAGTACTAGAGTACCTAATTCAGTGATTAGCGATTGACTGCTGCTTTTTTCTTTGCGAAAAGGATCATGACTTATTATAGAAGTTCAACAGACGTACAAAACCATCTCAAACATGATAAAGCTTACATCAAGGTTCTACTTGTAGCCTGGTGTAGTATTAGGTACAATTCATTAGATGTGCTCTACATGATGTTGCCCCGCAACTTGTTTTCGATGTCAATTTCCTAATTTTGTCATGTCTAGTCGTGTTGTTATTATTAAATTCATGTAAACTTTGGTTAGTATGGTATTTGTGGAAACCATATGAAAATAGTTGGGTCTTACGGAAACCGAACCATAGATTTATTTCATACAATATTAATTAAAATCATCAAAACCATATTTTACCAAACAGTACTAACTGAACGCCATGACTACTCTGTAGTAATCTAGAAAAGTTTGAGCTTGTTTGGACAACATAATTGGAAGTTAATGGCAATTTTTACGGGAGAAGTCTAAATTTTGGTTTAAAATTTGTTTATTTTAGAAAAGTCTTGAAAGATTTTGATAAATACTTCACGTTTCCAATACTAATGTGGGAGACTTGAGATTGTTTGGGCAATAGGATTAGGAAATGATGGTTATTTCGTGAAACAGATCTAAATTTTGGTTCAAAATTTTATTATTCGTTTTACACGATAATATGTGTCTTATTCATCTCTCATAATAAAGATCCAAATATGTTCATCCACCGTTCAATCGTACGAAGACACACGGACTGTCTTTTTTTTTAATTAATGAACAACACGCGGGCTGTTCGGCCCGAGATGGGACGACACAAAAATAGCACCGACTGGACTAGAGTGGCCCATCTGGAGATCCGAGACACCAATCCCAGGGACGAGGATCCCCTGCCGTGCGGCAGGGTGCCGTTCCGTCGCTGACTCATGGGCCCGACTGAAACTTGACCCACCTGTCAGTGGCCTAACGGCCGGCGCCGTACGTCAGAGGAGCTTCCTCCCAATCCCAGTGGCTCGCCCACACTGACATCTCATCCCAAATCCCGATTTCTCATCGCATCCCATCCCATCCCATCCGCTTCGACTCCCCCCGGAGCCGAGGTCGTCGCCTTCCCACTTCGCGGCTCGCCCCACCAGCCCCAATGGCGACCGCGTGCCCGCCCCTCTCGCTGCCGTCCACTTCCCTCCTCCGCAGGACAACCCGCGCTGGCCCCGCCCGCCAGCCGCTCCCCTCCGTCCGCTGCAGCGCCGTCGGAGGTGAGCTGCCCCCTCCTCTGCTCACCAGTTCGGCGGTTTGGCACAAGATTTTTATGGGAGATGTAAGCGTTTACGGGTTGTTTTGATTGGGGGTGTTTCAGAGGCTGTTGCGGAGGCGGCTGTGGCCGGGACGGCGGAGGAGCCACTGCTGGTGAGTGCAATCAAGGGGAAGAAGGTGGAGAGGCCGCCTGTCTGGCTCATGAGGCAGGCCGGGAGGTACATGAAGGCAGGTTCACTCTAAATAACGACATGATCTGAAACACCACTTATTCTCTTCACAAGCATTTCCCAATTAGCACTCAGGCGTGCAATTATATTAGAGAAATAAAGCCGAAATCAGTTAGAGAAAGAGAGTCAATAACTTAAGATGCAACTGGACAGAGCGAATTTAAATTACTTGAAGTTGTTATGGTTTCAGTAAAAATTGAGCCTGAGAAATTCATAGAGCTACAACAAGATAAGACATGGTTGTAAACTAGATTACTAAATACTCCTAGTATAATAGGGCGTGAGAGATCTGGACTAGGTAAGGTAACCATAGGCTAGCATAACTATCTGCACAATGTAGAACTAGTGACCATTCCTAGTGTATCCTATTTTCAAATCCACCAGAACAATTTTATTTACAGTTCTGTTCATAAAAAACAAAGCAAGTTGTTGGACAGCAGAATATATTTTGTTGGACGGCATGGTTGTTACCACTATAGCGAGACAGTGAGCTAGGCTGTTTCTTGTTTGAATAATGACTGATGGCTCCTTTTCGTTGGGCTATTTTTCTTCTGTGCCAAGAAAAGAGAGCCCTTCTTTCCTTAACTTGTTGTCATTTTGATTTTTGTAACAGAGCTATCAAAATCTCTGCGAGAAATATCCTTTGTTCCGTGAAAGATCAGAAAATGTTGACCTTGTTGTTGAGATCTCTCTGCAGCCATGGAAGGTTTTCAAGCCTGATGGAGTAAGCTGTGGACTTGGGCCCTTTCTGTATGTTTTTTTGAAATTTCTCTTTTGCAAGTCTCAAAGGCTTACACGACTTGAGATGTTGCCAGTATCTGATGTTCAATTGTTGATGCAGTTTCTTGTTTTTTTTTTTCATTTGCCTTTCCTAGGTTATCTTGTTCTCGGATATCCTTACTCCACTTCCTGGGATGAACATACCTTTTGACATTGTGAAAGGAAAAGGTCCAGTGATATATGATCCCTTGAGAACAGCAGCGGCTGTGAACGAAGTCAGGGAATTCGTTCCAGAGGAGTGGGTCCCTTATGTAGGACAAGCTTTAAATTTGCTGCGAGGAGAGGTCAGTATACTCTTTAGTGGTCAGGCATGGGAATTTGAAATAGGTGTTTCTTTCAAATGCATTCTCGGATACTCGGACAGCAACATGTAATTTTACACTTTTATGGTCCGTCTGCACCTTTCTTCTTCAAAGTGTGACATTCTAATAGATCAATTATCAAGTTGCTAACTAGTTGTATCAACTTCTCAATGTTGCATTACTTGGAGCTTTTCAGAGTCATGATAATATTGTAGATAAGTTGAATCATGATAGTGTAATCACTGAATCTGAGAAGCTCAGATGCATGCTTTTGCATGGATTTCATGGCTTCATTGCTACTCCACATTTTAGAAGCTATAACATTATCTGATTCTTAAGTTACCCATTGTACCTCTACTTGGTCAGCCTCAATCCGTGCCAATAGAGTGTCACCTTCTCCATGGCAATAGGCTTACCGAGAGTCTTTAGGCTATAGAGTTCATCTTCTCCATGGCAATAGGCTTACCGAGAGTCTTTAGGCTATAGAGTGTCATCTTCTCCATGGCAATTGGCTTCTTCTGTATTTTTATACTCCCCCCGTTTTTTTATACAAGGCCACTTAATATTTATATGTCTAACTTTGACCATTAATTTTACCAACAAAATGCGAGTTATATGCCATAAATGGTATGCCATTGGATGCACATTTTCAAAGAACTTTCCGATATATTTTTTATGACATATAACCCATATTTTGTTGACCAAAATTATAAGTCAAAGTTTGACACGAAAAACAAAGTGGCCTTGTATACAAAAACGGAGGGAGTACCATTACTTTCTGAATCTGTACAATTGCACAATCACACATCCAATAATGGGTATGAATGTTATTTGTCATGACAAGTGCTCGATATTGCAATGGTTTTTTAAATAACATTTTCATTATAATACAATTAGATTATTTATTAACGACACAATTTTGGAGCTGTAATTATCATGGTAACTATTATAATTGGAACAGTTTCAATATTTATTGACTGTTTAAACTAATAGAATATGTTCCTTAAAGAGTGTGAGGCTATGCGTGCTCGTCTCTGCTGTTGTTTTAGCAGTAACAATCATTTTAACAGGGGGATTCCACTGTTTTCTTCTCAGGTTAAGAATGAAGCTGCTGTGCTTGGTTTTGTTGGAGCCCCCTTTACCTTGGCATCTTATTGCGTGGAGGGAGGTTCGTCCAAGAATTTCTCAAAGATTAAGAGAATGGCCTTCGGAGAACCAGCGGTATTGCAAACAATCCTAGTTCTAATCAATATTTTTGCACAACGCATTTTCTTCCTTCGGAGGCAATTTATTATTTCTTCCTTCGAAACTATCCCAGTGCCTAATAGGTTGAAACTGGCTGATAGTGCCTTTTTTAGTCTGACTTACTGATAGTGCTACGCTGTTAGCAATCTCGTAATATTTTAGTTGACTTGTATAATTATATGGCAAAGCACTGCAAATCACAGCATTATATTTTATTAGCATGGGTCATATGGAAAATCTGTTGTCATTATTCATTAATCTTATTTATTGTTCAGTGAATGAAATCAGAGATATGCAGTTGGATTATGTTTCCTTTCCTTCTAACCTTCTCTGATGTCGCGCGCTCTTGTGAAAATAATATTGACCTTGATCGCTGCTCTCTGTTTCTTGTAGATTCTACATAATTTGCTACAGAAGTTTACAACTTCCATGGCTAGCTACATTAAATACCAAGCTGACAATGGTGCCCAGGCTGTCCAAATTTTTGACTCATGGGCTACAGAACTCAGCCCAGTTGATTTTGAGGAATTCAGCTTGCCATATCTTAAGCAAATCGTGGATTCTGTTAAGGAAACACATCCTGACTTACCTCTGATATTATATGCAAGCGGATCTGGTGGATTGCTGGAAAGGCTTCCGTTGACAGGTGTTGATGTTGTTAGTTTGGACTGGACAGTTGATATGGCCGAGGGTAGGAAACGATTGGGATCCAACATAGCAGTTCAAGGGAACGTGGACCCTGGTGTTCTTTTTGGATCCAAAGAGTTCATAACCAAGCGGATTTACGACACCGTGCAGAAGGCTGGTAGTGAAGGACATGTGTTGAACCTTGGTCATGGCATTAAGGTGGGGACTCCCGAGGAAAATGTTGCCCATTTCTTTGAGGTCGCAAAAGGGATCAGATACTGAAAGACCTTGGTTGTTGAATTTGTTCCTTTCTCCCAGCCGGCAGAAGTTGTAGATTCCACTACTTGAGCATAGATGCAGGAAGCCACATGTCTAGCATAGGGTACCTGAAGAACACATCTTTTTGTGATTGCTTATGTGTTCTGCATTTCTGTTTCCATTTCATTGTAATACTGTAAGCACATACTAATTGGGGGTGTAAGAAAGTGTCTAATTGTTTATATCATGTATACTACTTGAATCTTATCCACCTAGTCGAGAATATCGATTTATATTTGTATGAAAAGAATACTCTAGTCAAAATATGTAAGCTGTAAGTTGGATTTATTTTCCTGATACTGTTCTTAAGCCTAACTTTGTGTTGAGCTCACTAAATACCTGATTATGGTTTATATATCTGTTGGTGGTGAAGTTTATTCAGAAATTTGTACCGCACTTCCCCACAGTTTGTTTGCCAAGGAGAGGAATCCCTAGTTGTTAGTCGTATGATGATTTTGATTTAAAATCTTAAGTTTTGAGCTGTATGCATTTGTTTTTACCTAACTATATGCAGCTTTTGATGACTAGCCACCTATTCAGTGTTTCCAAGTAAGAATACACTACAGCCAAGCTGGTATTAGTAAGAAAAATGATTGTAATAGCCTGATATTTGTTATCGCTGGTGATATTTTTGTTGGTAGTTTCTAGCTAAGCAAACTCGTGTGATTCATTTATTTTGATCTTATATGATACTCAACCAAAGGACCCAAATTCTGATACTCAGACTATGCACTCGGACAACTAAAACTGCCGCTTTGCTCTTTAGTGCTGGGATCATATTATTCCAGATAGAAACAGAGGAATCTCAGTGTTTGATGACATTCTACTTGCTCTGCTTCATCTACCACGGGAAGTTGCCTTGGACATTGTGATCATGGAATGCTGGGGTGTCTGGTCTACTAGAAATGATAAGATCTTCAAGTCTGCTACTCCTCACATTCCTGGATGGATTCACTACTTGCAAGATGGCCTATGGGCCGCTCAGATCAAAGCCAAGTCGGCTAAAGCTGAAAAGATCAGAATTTGGGTAGAACAGAACTTATAACTATTTGATGATCAGACTGTATTTTTCCCTCTCGCTAGGGTTTTTGTCCTCCTGGAGGCGATTTTATCGCCGCCGTCGAGAATCTTGCTTTCCCTCCTCTAATCCCCCTCGTTTGCTGATTCGGGCTGATAAAGGGGCGATCTGTGATCGCTGCCCGGCCTTGATCGACGCCCTGGGGAGAGAAGAGAGCTAGGGTTGGTTCGCAAGGTCCGATCTGTTCTTCGGACTAGGGTTCAAGATTGGTTGCGGGATGGGATCTACGGCGGATGAGGCGTCTGGGTCAAGCACCGCATCTGAGGTGGAAAAGATGATGGCTGAACTAGGTCTCCGGGAGGAGGACCTCGATGATGTAGTCTTTGATGAGAAGCAAGCGCCGCCAACAGCTGGCAGATGGACGGCGGTGGCTAGGGTTCATATCGACAAGCCGTGTAGTCAGTACTGGTTCTTCAAGAATATGTGGGCTGCCTGGGACTTGGCCCATGATGTGAAGTTTCGCCCGTTGGAAGATAACCTCTACACCATGCAATTTTTCTGTCTGGGGGATTGGGAACGCGTGATGCAGGACGGTCCGTGGAATTTCAGAGGTAATGCGGTGGTGATTGAGCCGTATGACGGAATCACAAAACCCACCGAGGTTGTTCTTGACACCATCAACATATGGATTCAAATCCATGATGTCCCTGACCTGTATGCACACCTGGTAAACCCTCTAGCAGCAAGGGTTGGTGAGGTCTTGTTTTCAGAGCCAATCACGCAAGATTTTGCTGGCAACTTCTACCGTGTGTGGGTAAAGATTAATGTACACAAGCCCCTGAAAAACGCTGTCTCCATGATCCGTGATGGAAAGAGACAGATATATCAGGTGAGATATGAACGCCTCCCCGATTGGTGCGCGGTCTGTGGGCACCTAGGGCATGTGTACAAGGAGCATGGCGATGGCATCCACCCTCCTTCTGCTCTGTACTTCAAGGACTTGAGGGCGACCTGGAGCATGAATGTAGGTACAGGCCCAGGAGGGGGCCATGGTAGAGGCCGTCGAGGAGGACGGCGTGGAGGCCGCTCTGGCCGAGGAGAGAGGGGAAACATCAAGGAACAAGAATCTGATGATATGATTGATCCTGATCTGGTCATGCAGGAAGCAGAGGGGAACCGCAAACGTCTACCAGATGATCTACGGATCGGAACTATGCCTGCTCAGCTGCAATCATCACAGGACCCCACTCCTCTTCTGCTTTCGGCTGTGGCAGCAAGCCCACCACCAAAACAAGATCCTAAGAGACACCGCACGAACACTGACAAGGCAGCCATGAAGAAAGGTGGTGCACTCGACAAACCCAATGATGCGAGATCGGCGACCTCCCGTGAGGAGGATCGCCGGGCACAATGAATATCTTATGCTGGAACTGTCGCGGTGCGGGCAAAGCCGCGATAGTCCGAGAGCTTCGTGATCTCACGAAGCAATTTGCCCCAGCCGTGCTATGCATAGTCGAGACTCAAATTTCTAAAGCACGGGTCGAGAACCTTTTTGATACATTAGGTTTTACTCATTCTTATGCTGTTGGTAGCTCGGGCCATAGTGGTGGCCTCGGTTTGTTTTGGAATGATGCAATAAAAGTAAATGTCTCAGGTTACTCAGAGTACCACATTGATGCTATTGTTAGTTCACTTAACAGCCCAGACTGGCGTCTCACATGTGTATATGGCGAAGCGCAGGTGGAAGAAAGATACAAAACCTAGGATACACTCAAAGCCTTGGCTGCAACAAGCTCCTTGCCGTGGATGTGTCTGGGTGATTTTAACGAGGTTCTTATTGCACATGAGCATGAGGGAGCGGGGCAGAGAAGGCAAGCTCAAATGGACGGGTTCAGAGATGCGCTTGATGTGTGTGCACTTGAGGATCTGGGCTACCAAGGTAGAGCCTGGACTTTCGAGAAGAAAACTTCAGGAGGTGCGTATTGCAGAGTCCGCCTCGACCGTGCAGTAGCCAGCAATGATTGGATAGCGCTGTTTCCCCATGCAACGCTTTTCCATGAGACAGCAGCAGCATCGGATCATGCGCCAATCAGGCTGCAGCTGGAGCCCCGGAACACCATGCATACCAGTAAGAAAATCTTTAGATATGAATTGTATTGGGAAAAGCATGCAGAGTATAAAGATGCCCTCAATCAGTTGTGGACAGGAGAGCCCGGGGCAGTCACGGTCGCCGCATTAAACAGAAAGCTGCAGAATCTTTCAGTCTCCCTAAAACAGTGGAGCGGGGCGACAATAGACCAAGTGACTAAAGAAATCAAAAAGCTGCGCAGGGAGCTGGACGTTTTGCGAAATGATCCTCAGAGAGTAGCGCCCTCACATGCAGAGGTCAAAATTTCAGATAAGCTTGTTGAGATGTATCATATGGAGGAAATTTTACTCCGACAGCGGTCGAGAGTCGACTGGCTCACGGACGGGGACAAAAATACTAAGTATTTCCAGCGCAGAGCAAGTATGAGACGTCGGAAGAACCAAATCAAATTGCTGACAAGGGCAGATGGATCAACGACAAACGACCCCTCTGAGATGGCTGGCCTGACAAACTCCTTTTACAAGAACCTGTTTATGGCAGAAGGCACATCGGGGGTCGAGGAAGTACTTCAGTCGGTCCCGTCCAAGGTGACTATGGATATGAACGAGGGTTTGTTGGCTCCGTACACGGACGAGGAGGTAAAAACGACATTATTTCAAATGTTTCCCACTAAAGCACCGGGTCCCGATGGATATCCGGCACATTTTTTCCAGAAGCATTGGGCTCTGTGTGGGACCGAAGTAACTGAAGTGGTGCTGCGCATTTTGAGGGGCGAGGAAAGCCCGGAGGTGATCAACGAAACCATTCTTGTTCTAATACCAAAGGTAAAGGACCCGACCCAGCTTACTCAATTCAGGCCAATTAGCCTCTGTAATGTGCTTTATAAAATTGCTTCCAAGGTCCTAGCCAATAGGCTAAAAGTCATTTTGCCAGAGATCATATCTGAGGAGCAGTCAGCTTTTGTTCTGGGTAGGCTAATAACAGATAATATCATTACTGCTTATGAATGCTTGCACTTCATGAAGAGGAACAAGGCTCAAAGGAATAGATACTGCGCGGTCAAGATCGATATGATGAAAACATATGACAGAGTTGAATGGGAATATTTGGAAGATATAATGTTAAAATTGGGGTTTGCACCAACATGGGTAACTTTGGTCATGAGAATGGTTAGCTCGGTAAAGTTTTCTGTCCTTTTCAATGGTACAAAGCTTGAGGATTTCATGCCTTCAAGAGGGATCCGTCAGGGGGACCCCATTTCTCCATATGTGTTCTTGATAGAAGCGGAGGGCCTTTCGTGCCTCTTAAAAACCACAAATGAATCATCGCACCTCAAAGGATTACAAGTAGCTCCAACGGCCCCGCCGGTAAGCCACTTGCTTTTTGCTGATGATAGCCTGCTGTTTGTTAAGGCCAATATTGATGGAGCAAATGAGCTGTCATCCTTGCTTGATCGCTACTGCATGGCGTCTGGGCAACGAGTGAATTTATTGAAATCATCAGTGTTCTTTAGTAAAGGGTGTTCTAATGAGTTGAGGCAGGAAGTGAAAGATGCTTTGAACATCACTAATGAATCCTTGTCAGAACGGTATCTTGGCTTGCCTTCTGATGTAGGAAACAGCAAGAACGGCGCATTCAAGTTCCTCAAAGATCGTGTGTGGAATAAAATCAAGGGGTGGATGGAGAAGATCTTGTCGGCCGGTGGGAAAGAAATACTCATAAAGTCTGTGGCACAAGCAGTTCCAGTGTTCTCCATGTCTTGTTTCAAGCTTCCACGCGGGCTTTGCGAGCATTTAAACTCGCTGATATGAAAATTTTGGTGGGGGAGCAAGGAAGGAAAGAGAAAGGCAAGCTGGGTTTCTTGGAGTACCATGACCAGACCCAAGGCTTGTGGAGGTCTGGGTTTCCGTGATATCGAGCTGTTCAACCTAGCCTTACTTGCCAGGCAAGCTTGGAGAATCTTGACGGACCCTGAATCACTCAGTGCACGGATCCTACGTGCCAAATACTTCCCCTCGAGTGACTTTCTACAGGCCGAACTTGGATCGTGTGACACCCGGATAATTAGGCTATAGTAATCCCACGTTAACGATGCCATGTCACTTTGATTACTGTTAGTAATCTCGCGTTAGTTCGAAATGATTCAAATTCAAAATCAAAATCAAGCAAACAATAAAAGTTTTTCAAAATTTAAAACAAAAGTGTTCGGGAGATGCCATATTTTACATAGGTCAATATGGTGTAATAAACACAATTTTATAAACTGCCTAAGTATTTTAAAATAAATAAAGACAGAAAAGGAAAATAAATAAAACAAAGAAACTAACAGAACAAAAAAAATATAAAAGGACCCCCCCCACTGGGCCAGCTGGCCCAGCTGTTAGCCAGGCCGGCCCAGCTGCTGGCCAGCCCAACTGGCCCCAACCGGCTCACCCCGCGCCTGGCCTATATGGCCCCTCACCCCGAAACCCTAACCCATTCCCCACTT
>NC_057804.1:367317726-367442953 GCF_018294505.1 Triticum aestivum | reverse complement strand
CCTTTGCCTGATCGCCGGCGCCGGCGTGCGCCACGCGCGCCCAGTGCCCTCGGGCATACGCCCGCCCGAGTGGCGCCTGCCCCCCTGCACACGGCGCCCGTTGCTCGCTACGCCCCTCGGGCGCACGCCCGCACCCGAATGCCCAAACCCACTAACCCCCTGTGCCACTGACCAGAGGGGCCCGCCCCCAGGACGATAAAAAAAAAGAAAAGAAAAATAATAATAAAAATAAAATAAATAGATAATAATAATTAAAATATTAATTAATTAATTAAGTAATTAATTAAGTTAATTAATCCTGATTAGATTAATCTAATCACTAATTAAACTAATTAATCTGTTTTAGTTAATCATAGTGACTGACAGGTGGGTCCCCCTGGACCCACTGGTCAAGTTGACCAGTCAACCCTGTTAACTGCTGACATCAGCATGACATCATGCTGATGTCATTAATCCATTTTTCGAATTAAATTAAATAATTAATTAAATTCCAAAAACTAATAAAATCTTTAGAAAATCATATCTTTTAATCCGTGACTCGGATTAAATTATTTTTAACATGAAAGTTGCTCAGAACGACGAGACGAACCCGGATACGCAGCCCGTTCGTCCACCACACACCCCTAACATATCAAACACGCAACTTTCCCCCTCTGGTTCATCTGTCCGAAAACGCGAAACACCGGGAATACTTTCCCGGATGTTTTCCCCCTTCGTCGGTACCACCTCATACCACGTTAGGGTACACCGAACACCGCGTATTGCCTTGTTATATTTTGTGATGCTTTGTTTGCTCTGTATTCATTATTTCTTCCCCCTCTTCTCTCCGGTAGACTACGAGACCGACGCTGCTGCTGACCAGTTCGACTACGGAGTTGACGACCCCTCTCTCTTGCCAGAGCAACCAGGCAAGCCCCCCCTTTGATCACCAGATATCGCCTATTCTACTCTATACTGCTTGCATTAGAGTAGTGTAGCATGTTACTGCTTTCCGTTATTCCTATCCTGATGCATAGCCTGTCCTTGCTACTACTGTTGTTACCATTACCTGCTATCCTACTGCTTAGTATAGGATGCTAGTGTTCCATCAGTGGCCCTACACTCTTGTCCGTCTGCCATGCTATACTACTGGGCTGTGATCACTTCGGGAGGTGATCACGGGCATATACTATATACTTTACACTGTTACATTACTGGTGATACTGTTTGGAGATGGGGGCTGAAGGGGCAGGTGGCTCCATCCAGGTAGTGGTGGGCCTGAGTTCCCGACGGCCCCCGACTGTTACTTTGTGGCGGAGCGACAGGGCAGGTTGAGACCACCTAGGAGACAGGTGGGCCTGGTCCTGTTCGGCGTTCGCGGATACTTAACACGCTTAACGAGATCTTGGTATTTGATCTGAGTCTGGCTACGAGCCTATACGCACTAACCATCTACGTGGGAGTAGTTATGGGTATCCCGACGTCGTGGTATCAGCCGAAGCACTTCGTGACGTCAGCGACTGAGCGGCGCGCGCCGGGTTGGACTGCGTTAACGCAACTTCCTTTGTAATGGAGGTTGCTAGGTCTGCTCACCGGCCGCGTACGCAACGTGCAGGTGTGCAATGGGCGATGGGCCCAGACCCTGCGCGCATAGGATTTAGACCGGCGTGCTGACCTCTCTGTTGTGCCTAGGTGGGGCTGCGACGTGTTGATCTTCCGAGGCCGGGCATGACCCAGGAAAGTGTGTCCGGCCAAATGGGATCGAGCGTGTTGGGCTATGTGGTGCACCCCTGCAGGGAAGTTAATCTATTCGAATAGCCGTGATCTTCGGTAACAGGACGACTTGGAGTTGTACCTTGACCTTATGACAACTAGAACCGGATACTTAATAAAACACACCCTTCCAAGTTCCACAGACAACCCGGTGATCGCTTTTCTACAGGGCGACGAGAGGAGGATCGCCGGGTAGGGTTATGCTATGCGATGCTACTTGGAGATGCTGCTTGGAGATGCTACTTGAAGATGCTACATGGAGGACTTCAATCTACTCTCTCCTACATGCTGCAAGACGGAGGCTGCCAGAAGCGTAGTCTTCGATAAGACTAGCTATCCCCCTCTTATTCTGGCATTCTGCAGTTCAGTCCACTGATATGGCCCTTTACACATATACCCATGCATATGTAGTGTAGCTCCTTGCTTGCGAGTACTTTGGATGAGTACTCACGGTTGCTTTCTCTCCCCTTTTCCCCCTTTCCTTTCTTTCTGGTTGTCGCAACCAGATGCTGGAGTCCAGGAGCCAGACGCCACCGTCGACGACGACCCCTACTACACCGGAGGTGCCTACTACTACGTGCAGGCTGCTGACGACGACCAGGAGTAGTTTAGGAGGATCCCAGGCAGGAGGCCTGCGCCTCTTTCGATCTGTATCCCAGTTTGTGCTAGCCTTCTTAAGGCAAACTTGTTTAACTTATGTCTGTACTCAGATATTATTGCTTCCGCTGACTCGTCTATGATCGAGCACTTGTATTCGAGCCCTCGAGGCCCCTGGCTTGTATTATGATGTTTGTATGACTTATTTTATTTGTAGAGTTGTGTTGTGATATCTTCCCGTGAGTCCCTGATCTTGATCGTACACATTTGCGTGCATGATTAGTGTACGATTGAATCGGGGGCGTCACAAGTTGGTATCAGAGCCGACTGCCTGTAGGAATCCCCCTTTCCAACTCCTTGGCCGAAGTTGAGTCTAGACTTTACAAAACTTTTACTAACATGGCTGTGCGGCCCATAGGCCCACGTCGCCATTGGGTGGTATTAGGATCTTTTACTCCTCGTCTATACTCTGGGATTCTGATCTCTCTTCTATTCGGGTTAAATGATTTTGCTAAAATCTAACTCTAGGTTCTCACTACCACTTCCTGCCGGAGAACCTTTTCATTACGGATGGTCGACTGCTTCAATGGAATATTCTGACAATACTCTCCGATATTTTCTTGAGACCTTATGCCTATTGCTTTTGCAATTCCCTACCACCGAAAAATCCCTATGGATAAATACCTACACCTATCATTTTTACTTTTATTCCCAGTTGGTCTTGTTATTACAAGATACCCCGAAATACTCGTCATTGTTTCGATAATCCTTTGAGCTTAATGCCTTGCTGTTCTTTGTCACCTGAATACCCCTACGGATAATTCTCACACTTATCGAGTATCCGCTCATCTCACAGTTGTTCATGTGTTTCACAATGGTCATTGAGATACTATTCAATCCTCCAAAAATCCTTAGTAGCTTATTGCTCTGCAATACTTGTCTGCTTGCATGATGGATGCTTTCCATATGTCTGACAATATTCGTTAGTATCCTTAGGCACCATCATTTTGATCCCTTTGATTCAACATGAGTGCGAATGCATGCAATCATCAGTTGATCCTTTTAATTATCTTTCCGGCTCAAACGTCATTTTAAACATGAGCTGGTTCTCAATAAATCCAATTGTCGTCGATTTTACCCCTAAGGATATTCAACTTATCCATCCCTAATCAGAACATTGCTTCTGATCCCTTGATTTGAAAATCATAATTCCTTTGCATTTGAACTCTGAATTAGTCAGTTGTTTCTAAAGTCTGATCTCCTTGCATTGTTTCTCCCTCTGGTTGAGTATCGATGCTCACACCAGATCCCTTGAGGACCACCAGATCATTTGTTGGATTTTATCCGACAGCGTCCTTCATATTCAATAAGTCTGTGAGCCTTTTCCTCAGATACATAATGCCTTTGGTAAATTGTATCCTCTGCTTTCTCAAGCATGCTCTACTATCGAGCTTGTGTTAATTATTCTTGAAATTTGTGGTATATACTCCTAAGATGCCCTGATGGGCTGGACCTATACCTTCTCTAAACTGTGTGAACTCGAAAGTTTTCACGAGTCACACACTTCTGGTATTTTGCCAGATAAAATTTCAACACTACAACTTCCTTGAATGTGAGAAGTGAATGAAAGGTTATGCATGAACGAAGTAGGAGTCGACCTTGAACTTTGTGTTCATGCCCATAGACACGATGTAGATCCTATCATAGAAGTTTCTTGCAATATTAACTATTCCCTTGATATGACATCATCTGGTATCTATGTATTGATCATTTGCAATCATGATCCCGACCACATTTTCTCCTTGGTTCCATTTCTCAGACAAGTTAAAGCAATTGTCTTTTGTTGATTGATACATCTCTGCAACCTCTACTTTTGATCTTCCTTGAGTATTAACCTCTGATATCTCGAGTACCGTGTTACTTCCTGCGAGTCTTCATCTAGTATTGTTTCTCGCCGATCTCGGATCCCCCCAGGTTCTGAGTTATTAGTCACTCAAGAACACCGATAAGTGAATCGATTCCGCACTCTGATTCAATAACTCTAAGTAATTCTTGTTGCTTACGAGTTTAATAATCCTTCAAGTCATTCCTAGCCTGATCGGCCATATCATTATCGTGCAAAAATATAACTGTGCTACCTGGTCCTTCTTCCCGGAGCAAAATTTTCGATGATGAGCTAAGCTTACATCGATCTTCCTCGTCATAACACTTCGCCTTGAACTACGAGCTTGTTTCGAGTTTGTGTCTTAACCATGGTTCCAATAACCTTTCGCTTCATCACCCCTTTCAACTTGATGTCATCGCCGATCGATTACATCTTCATGAGATCTCTTGACAAATGTGTCGTGATCATCATGAGCATTATGAGCTCTTCCAGGATATCGATTGAATTCATGATGAGAAATACCATCCTTGCCCTCGGTGATCTGTATTATCATCGACCACTTTATTGACTTCCCTCCAACACAAACTTGTCGTGTTTTGTGTTATACCTTGAGTTCCTTGCTATCCAGCATCTGTTCTTATTTACCTTGGAGTATTACCCTTTATATGTCAAGAGTGTGGCAAGAAATTCACCACCCTTAAGAATTCTTGACACAAGTGATACTTATTAACACCACCATTCTTTCCTTGGTCCTCGTGTTGTTTCTAACTGGAAAACCGACAAATGGTCTGTGAGGTGTAAATTCTAAACTTCTAGCAACCCTATTGCTTTGAAGTTTATTACTTATTGAATCATCATTCGAACATTGATCGTGCTACCTAGTCCAGATTCCTGGGTACACCCTTCTATCATTGTTTAGTTGTGTATGTTTCCCTCGAGCATACATCATTATATCATTTGATCCGCCAAATGATTATCTCCTTGTTCACATAATTGTGGAAATCCATCTTTTTGGAATTCTCGATGAATGGTCGCTGAGTCCATCATCTACATCCTCATCTTCTCCTTGGTTAATGACGAACTATTGTTTCGAAACTTGCTTCTATAGTTCATTTCCCGAGAATCTTACAATGTCATCTCGCCAATTGTGTTACACCTTTTCTTCTCAGACATCCTGAGTCTGACATATCCTAACACCAATCAGATCTGAATCTCGGTCAGATATGATGGTTGCGATATATTTTCAAGAGTTATAACAATGGTCTTTATGTGACCGGTAAGGTGATGACATGCCTAGCGCACCGGGCCGGAGGACCCATTGTTATAGTTTTCCTTTTTAGCAAGGTTAATCATTCTTCCATGAGGAAATTGTAAGACTTATTCTATAGGTTGTTTCCGATGGATCCTTTGTATCCAAAGTCTGGCATTTGATTGAAGACCATGTCAATGCTATCTCGAAGCATGTCTGTGGTACTCCGAATTTCAACAAGAACATTTGAAGCCAATGCTAAATGTTTCTTACTAAATTATCCAAACACCGTTGTATGGGTAATGTCATGATACTCTCTCCCCTTTCCTAAAGGGTTTTCTACGTTGTATCCTGTCATGGATATCATGCTCTGCTTGTCCTTGGGGAGGATATACCCTTGAAATATGTGTTTAAACACATTTTCCTTTCCATTGTTCTGTTAATCTGATGCTCACATTTCCTTTACATTGGTTTGTTTAGCCTTTCCGGTGATCTATATGATCTAAGCAGCAATATTCTACTGCTTATGTAAACACATAGGTGCCCAACCGTGTCGGTAAGACCCTGTTACTATTATTGATGACTTCCCGGTAGCCACCGATGGACGAGAACTTTGCCTATTGGTCCGCCTCGCTTCAACGAGCAGGAAAATGGTTCTCTTCGTCCCTCGCCCTTGGTACCGACATTGTTGCCGACATAATCGACAGGTTACCCTCTGACATGCCTTGCTTACATGATTGTGCAAGACGTCACCGCCTTTCCTACTTTTAACCCACATGGTGGGCCCATAACCCACAGGTCCCAGGATCAAAACCTGACTCTCTTGTACCCCCATGTTCCCAAGGTTATTCCTTGCGCGTGTTCTCGTATGTAATTCACGAGCCACCTTCCGATGAGATCATCAATTCTGGTATCAGACGCAATACTTATTCCCATTTCTCTGAACCCCTTTCACACTTCGTTTCAGGCAACGAACGATTGCCTATGCGTTTGAAACTTCTATTTTGCACCTTCTTACTTTGCTCTCGATATTGTCTTAAATTTCAATTCGAGAGTTACTTTCCGCCACCTTCCTCGTTGTTGTCTACCAGATAGTCTACCCCGCAGAGGTCCATTCTTCCGGTATACCCCCTTATTCTTTCGTTAGTATGATGAAGACTCCGGAGAAAGGATGATGACTTCACCATGATGACCTGAAGCAAAGAAATGAAGACGTCAATGTAATGGATCGACCTCTTCGAGGAGAGCAACCAAAGACAAGAAGATCCGTTAGACTTTCATAACCAGGACTTCCCCCTTACTACCTCTTAAATCTCGGGACGAGATTTCTTGTAGTGGAGGAGAATTGTGACGCCCGGATAATTAGGCTACAGTAATCCCATGTTAACGATGCCATGTCACTTTGATTACTGTTAGTAATCTCGCGTTAGTTCGAAACGATTCAAATTCAAAATCAAAATCAAGCAAACAATAAAAGTTTTTCAAAATTTAAAACAAAAGTGTTCGGGAGATGCCATATTTTACATAGGTCAATATGGTGTAATAAACACAATTTTATAAACTGCCTAAGTATTTTAAAATAAATAAAGACAGAAAAGGAAAATAAATAAAAGAAAGAAACTAACAGAACAAAAAAAATATAAAAGGACTCCCCCCCACTGGGCCAGCTGGCCCAGCTGTTAGCCAGGCCGGCCCAGCTGCTGGCCAGCCCAACTGGCCCCAACCGGCTCACCCCGCGCCTGGCCTATATGGCCCCTCACCCCGAAACCCTAACCCATTCCCCACTTCACCCCCCACTCCCCACGATCTCCACCCTCTCCTCCAGCGCCGCCAGGGGAGAGCCCCGCGCGTGACCCCCCCACCTCTCTCGCTCGCTGACACGCCCCCCCCGATCTGAACTGGGGCTCGGCCCCAACACCTCCCGTCGCCCTCGCCATGACGCTGCCACTCGAGTGCCTCGTCACCGTCGCGCCCCCGACGCTGGTGCCCATCTGCGTCGCCTCCTTGCCCCTTCTTCTCCGTCGCGCGACGCCCGCCTGAGGCCTCTGCCTCGCCGTCGCCGACCAACGTCCTCGTCGCCGGAAACGCATCCCCGGCCCCTCCCCGAGCCGACTTTTGCACAACTACAGGCCCCGGTGAGGCCTCGTCCGTCTTTGCTCCGTTCCCCTGTGATCCGGTCGACGTAGGTCGCTTCCTGCACCCCCCCGCTCCGGCCACCTCTTGCGGTCATCGCCCCGCACGCGCCCGGTGGCCATGCTCGCGCATCGGACGCACCCCGGTCGTGCACGTCGCTCCCTGGACGTGCCCAGGCGCGCACCCGCCGCCACCGCAGTCGGCCCTCCACCGCCTCCCTTTGCCTGATCGCCGGCGCCGGCGTGCGCCACGCGCGCCCAGTGCCCTCGGGCATACGCCCGCCCGAGTGGCGCCTGCCCCCCTGCACACGGCGCCCGTTGCCCGCTACGCCCCTCGGGCGCACGCCCGCACCCGAATGCCCAAACCCACTAACCCCCTGTGCCACTGACCAGAGGGGCCCGCCCCCAGGACGATAAAAAAAAGAAAAGAAAAATAATAATAAAAATAAAATAAATAGATAATAATAATTAAAATATTAATTAATTAATTAAGTAATTAATTAAGTTAATTAATCCTGATTAGATTAATCTAATCACTAATTAAACTAATTAATCTGTTTTAGTTAATCATAGTGACTGACAGGTGGGTCCCCCTGGACCCACTGGTCAGGTTGACCAGTCAACCATGTTGACTGCTGACATCAGCATGACATCATGCTGATGTCATTAATCCATTTTTCGAATTAAATTAAATAATTAATTAAATTCCAAAAACTAATAAAATCTTTAGAAAATCATATCTTTTAATCCGTGACTCGGATTAAATTATTTTTAACATGAAAGTTGCTCAGAACGACGAGACGAACCCGGATACGCAGCCCGTTCGTCCACCACACACCCCTAACATATCAAACACGCAACTTTCCCCCTCTGGTTCATCTGTCCGAAAACGCGAAACACCGGGAATACTTTCCCGGATGTTTTCCCCCTTCGTCGGTACCACCTCATACCACGTTAGGGCACACCGAACACCGCGTATTGCCTTGTTATATTTTGTGATGCTTTGTTTGCTCTGTATTCATTATTTCTTCCCCCTCTTCTCTCCGGTAGACTACGAGACCGACGCTGCTGCTGACCAGTTCGACTACGGAGTTGACGACCCCTCTCTCTTGCCAGAGCAACCAGGCAAGCCCCCCCTTTGATCACCAGATATCGCCTATTCTACTCTATACTGCTTGCATTAGAGTAGTGTAGCATGTTACTGCTTTCCGTTATTCCTATCCTGATGCATAGCCTGTCCTTGCTACTACTGTTGTTACCATTACCTGCTATCCTACTGCTTAGTATAGGATGCTAGTGTTCCATCAGTGGCCCTACACTCTTGTCCGTCTGCCATGCTATACTACTGGGCTGTGATCACTTCGGGAGGTGATCACGGGCATATACTATATACTTTACACTGTTACATTACTGGTGATACTGTTTGGAGATGGGGGCTGAAGGGGCAGGTGACTCCATCCAGGTAGTGGTGGGCCTGAGTTCCCGACGGCCCCCGACTGTTACTTTGTGGCGGAGTGACAGGGCAGGTTGAGACCACCTAGGAGACAGGTGGGCCTGGTCCTGTTCGGCGTTCGCGGATACTTAACACGCTTAACGAGATCTTGGTATTTGATCTGAGTCTGGCTACGAGCCTATACGCACTAACCATCTACGTGGGAGTAGTTATGGGTATCCCGACGTCGTGGTATCAGCCGAAGCACTTCGTGACGTCAGCGACTAAGCGGCGCGCGCCGGGTTGGACTGCGTTAACGCAACTTCCTTTGTAATGGAGGTTGCTAGGTCTGCTCACCGGCCGCGTACGCAACGTGCAGGTGTGCAATGGGCGATGGGCCCAGACCCCTGCGCGCATAGGATTTAGACCGGCGTGCTGACCTCTCTGTTGTGCCTAGGTGGGGCTGCGACGTGTTGATCTTCCGAGGCCTGGCATGACCCAGGAAAGTGTGTCCGGCCAAATGGGATCGAGCGTGTTGGGCTATGTGGTGCACCCCTGCAGGGAAGTTAATCTATTCGAATAGCCGTGATCTTCGGTAACAGGACGACTTGGAGTTGTACCTTGACCTTATGACAACTAGAACCGGATACTTAATAAAACACACCCTTCCAAGTTCCACAGACAACCAGATGATCGCTTTTCTACAGGGCGACGAGAGGAGGATCGCCGGGTAGGGTTATGCTATGCGATGCTACTTGGAGATGCTGCTTGGAGATGCTACTTGAAGATGCTACATGGAGGACTTCAATCTACTCTCTCCTACATGCTGCAAGACGGAGGCTGCCAGAAGCGTAGTCTTCGATAAGACTAGCTATCCCCCTCTTATTCTGGCATTCTGCAGTTCAGTCCACTGATATGGCCCTTTACACATATACCCATGCATATGTAGTGTAGCTCCTTGCTTGCGAGTACTTTGGATGAGTACTCACGGTTGCTTTCTCTCCCCTTTTCCCCCTTTCCTTTCTTTCTGGTAGTCGCAACCAGATGCTGGAGTCCAGGAGCCAGACGCCACCGTCGACGACGACCCCTACTACACCGGAGGTGCCTACTACTACGTGCAGGCTGCTGACGACGACCAGGAGTAGTTTAGGAGGATCCCAGGCAGGAGGCCTGCGCCTCTTTCGATCTGTATCCCAGTTTGTGCTAGCCTTCTTAAGGCAAACTTGTTTAACTTATGTCTGTACTCAGATATTGTTGCTTCCGCTGACTCGTCTATGATCGAGCACTTGTATTCGAGCCCTCGAGGCCCCTGGCTTGTATTATGATGTTTGTATGACTTATTTTATTTGTAGAGTTGTGTTGTGATATCTTCCCGTGAGTCCCTGATCTTGATCGTACACATTTGCGTGCATGATTAGTGTACGATTGAATCGGGGGCGTCACAGATCGGCACCCTCGCAAGTTTGGCGTGCAATCCTCGAAGGGCGGGACACTATGAAACAGGGCCTGGTTTGGTGCATTGGTGATGGCCAGATGACACAAATCTGGCAACACAATTGGCTCCCTCGACCTCATAACATGCGACCAATCACAAGCAGAATCCCAAACCCTCCACATCTTGTGGGGGAGTTAATCCTACCGGATGCAACTTGGGATTGAACTACTATCCAGGAGGTTTTCTTGCCAGTTGATGCTGCGGCCATCCTCTCCATACCGCTCTGCACCAGACATATCGAGGACTTCTGGTCATGGACACATGAGAAGAATGGGATCTTCTCGGTTCGCTCTGCATACAGAATGTTGATCAACACAAAACATACCCGGGAAGCATGGTTGGAAGGAAGAGCTGACACTTCAAACTCGGAAGCAAAGCAAAAACAATGGTCAAGGCTTTGGAAGATTTCTGTTCCTTCAAAAGTCAAAATCTTCCTATGGCGTTTGGCGCAGCAGTCCATCCCTACGGCCGATCTTCTCCACCAGCGGAATATGTCAACGGTTGACACTTGTGGCATCTGTGGAGCAGCGGACTCTTGGCAGCACTCATTGCTCCATTGCAATGTGGCCAGGTCCGTTTGGGCACTTCAACCCATGGAGACATTCCAAGTCTTGGAGGAGACTACGGAACCGGATGCAAAAAGGTGGATCTTCGCTCTGATTGAGGCTCTCCCGACCAGGTGTTCACTCAAGTTTTGGTCACACTCTGGGCCATCTGGCATGCAAAACGGCAGGCACTACATCAAAACATATTCCAAAGTCCAATGGCCACACACATGTTCGTGACCAAGTATCTCAGAGAGCTGGAAGATTGTAAACCGAAGGAGATGTGTCGCCAGACTACGGCTCCCAGAAGCTGGGCCAGATGGATACGGCCTCCCCAGGGTTTTGCAAAAATAAGAGTTGATGGTGCGGTAAACAAAGCAAACAATGAGGGATCCTATAGCGCTGTTTGCAGGGACGAGGAAGGTATGTACTTGGGATCTTCAGTAATACGGTGTGTTGGAGTCACCGATCCAACTACATTAGAGACCCTGGCATGTCGTGAAGCTTTGGCCCTTGCTTTGGATTTGTCGCTAACCCATGTGGAGATTGCCTCAGATTGCAAAAACGCTGTTCAAGACATTAACCTTGGTACGGGAGGAATGAACGCGAGCATTGTGAAGGAGATTAGACAGTCAATTACTCTTTTTCATAGTTGTGCCTTCATCTTTGAAGGTAGAGTATCAAATCAAGAGGCTCATAGCCTTGCTAAACACGCTTTTGGTCTGGATCCGGGGCGCCATGTGTGGCTTTTAAACCCCCCAGACGTCAACGCTATCTCTATGAACATCATTGATTAATAAAGCGAGTGTGTTTAGACTAAAAAAACTATTTGATGATCATGTTTCATAGAACTTACATGGTTACAGTTGTTGTGTAACAAATACTTACATTCCAAAACTCCGGCACAAGTCACAACACAACTGACCGATTCTCCTTTTTGGAATGGCTAATGAGGACAAAGGACTCCTTCTTCAATAGGAGCAAATTCATAGTTGGGAACGAAAATAGTACTAGATTCTGGGAATATACCTGGCTGGGAGAATCACCATTAACCTTACAGTATTCTTCCCTTTACAACATTGCACAACGAAAAGAGGTATTCATTAGTACAGTGTTGGGTTATGTTCCTCTCAATATTCAGTTTAGGCGTACACAGGTGGGGGAACGACGGGAAGATGGTTGCATCTTGATGCGTGGGTTAATGGAGATTAACCTTTCTGATGCGCCAGATTCTTTACTCAGAAAGTTATCCGTGTCGGGTGTATTCTCGGTTGAGTCCATGTATATAGACTTAATAAACACCGGACCTATCCCGAGGTCGCTTCACATTTAAAAAATCAAGGTGCAATTAAAAATCAAGGTATTTATGTGGTTTGTGCATAAGGGAGTAATTTTGACAAAGTATAACTTGGCAAAGTGTAGTTGAGAGGATAGTAAACGGTGTTGCTTTTGTGAATGGGGCGAACCAATACAACATCTTTTTCTCCAATGCCCACTTGCCAAGTTATTGTGGCGGACCATTCATGTGTTCTTTAATATATCCCGCCGGCACTTTATCAAATTTATTTGCGACTTGGTTAACTTGCGTAGAGCCTAAGGCGGCGGCACATATTCGAGTTGTAGTGTGTGCATTACTTTGGGCTATATGAAATTGTCGGAATGATGTTGCCTTTAACAGACAAGCCATCACAATTTTTTTTGCTAGTTATCTTCAGGACGACGTGTAGTTACTTAGAGCATCTCTAGCAGAGCCCTCAAACCTCCAAACCCTTATAAATAACTGTTTTTTTACAGTTTGCGAGCAAAAAATCGCGTAGACTAGAACCCCTTAACCCTCAAACCCTTAAAAATTTTTAAGGGTCCAACCCTCAAACCCTCTCCCAACCCTCGAATGTAAGGGTTGGGGAGCAAAACCTACCCCCCTCATTTGGCGGTTATCCTCCCAACTCCCAACTCCCGCGCCCACGCCCGCGTCCGCCGCTGCTAGTCGCCCCCCCCCCCCCCCGCCGCCGGCCGCCCCGTCGACCTCCCGCGCGTCCGCGCCCGCCCTCCGCCCCCAGCCGCCGGCCTCTCCTCCACCTCCTCCCAGCCGCGGCCGCGCTCGCCCCGCCCCCGGCAGTCGCCATCCGTCCCGCCGCCCGCCGCCCCACCGGCTTCTACTCCCGCGCGCCTGCCCTCCGCCTCCGCCTCCCGCCCCCGACCTCTCCTCCTCCCGCGCCCCTCCGACTCCACGCCCTCCGCCTCGACCCGCCGCCACCGCCCTCCGGCCCGTGCCCGCTCCCGCGCCTTCCGCCTCCCGCCCCCGCGCCCTCCGCCTCCGCCTCCCACCCCCTGGCCACTGCCCTCCGCCCGCGCCCGCCCTGCCCTCCGCCCTCCGCCCCCGCGCTGCCCTCCACCCGTCGTGCACGAGGTGCTCAACGGTATGCCCGCAATGACAATGTCGTTCATGGGGAATATTCCGTTATAAGGGTTGGGTTTGAGGTTCTAATCTTTGCCCCTGTTTTTCAACCCGTAAAAGTGCACAAAAAGACCATTTTTGGACCCTTAAAACGCTAGTGAGGGTTTGATGGTTTGAGGGTTCTACTAGACATGCTCTTAGCCATGCAGACCACAGGGAGCTTATGGATATTGAGTGCAACCGGTGGGGGATGGTCGCACAAGATACTTACAACTCAGGCTGGCAATGGGGATTACCCAGGCGGGTATTGCACTCCCATCCCCATCCCCGCGACTGCCACCCCATGCTCGTCCCCATCCCCATACCCGCCCGCGGGGATAAATTTTTTTCCATCCCCATCCTCGTCGGGTTTTTAGTCCCCATGGGAAAACCCATACATGCAGTCAACAACCTGCCTCTACACCATTTAAGTAGAAAAAACAACATTTCAACACAATAAACAAAATGTTGTGACTAGGTTAGCGATTTCATTGGGTTTTTTGCGCCAAAGGGGCGGGAATAGTGGAAACTTGGGTTGGCATGGTCAGGAATTACCGGGGGTCTATCAATTTTAGGGCCCGCATGTAAGGCACTCACGGGTAAGGTGGGTAACGGGTATGGGCAATGCTATCCCATCCCCATCTCCATCTTGCGAGTTGGGTAAGATATTTGACCCACCAACTTCCTCGTGGGCACAAAAACTGGCACATCCCTATGCCCTAATAGAGTAATTATCCACGAGAACACGAGTAATGGTTAAACATTGTCATCTTTGTATAAGTGCTTGCTCTAGCCAAAGCAATCAAAAGACCGATCTGATGGAAGAGACTAGGCAGCACATTATACCTCAACACTCCCCCTGATGTGTGGCTCCCTGAAAGCACAAGTGCTCCCTAGGTGGTTTTGGTAATTAATGTCAACATATCTCTTGTTGGACTAACACTTTTATCTAGTATGTTTCAGATAAGTTCAACAATGGAGTGGCATGGACTAAAGGATGTGGGAATTCCTTCTAGATGCTAAGGACAAAGGATTGGCTCAAGCTTCAAGCTCAAGACTCTTCATTTTATATTTTAGTGATCCAAGATCACATTGAGTCTATAAGAAAAGCCAATACTATCAAGAAGGGATGAGGTGTTGCTTAATGAGTTTCTTGCTCCATAGTGCTTAGTGATATGCTCCAAAACCCTCAACTACTTTCCCACTTCCACACATATGACCTATACTCAAAGTCAAACTCGGCCCTACCGATTCTTTCTATCCGGCGCCACCGAGTTCAGATGTCATAGCCACTGCCACAAACCCTAGACAAATCGATCTCACCGATAGGGATCTCGGTCTCACCGAGATGGGATTGTAATCTCTCTGTGTATGTCCATTACCAAAATCAGTTTCACCGAGTTTAAGCAATCGGTACTACCGAGACTACAATGCAAACTTCCTGGTTGACTCATTACCAAAATCGGTCCCACCGAGTTTGTGTAATCGGTCCAACCGAGTTTGCCTGACCAACTCTTTGGTTAGCTAATTACCAAAATCGGTCTCACCGAGTTTGTGTAATCGGTCTCATCGAGATTACGTTATGCCCTAACACTAACCATATCGGTCCTACCGAGTTGCATATTGGTCCCACCGGAAATCCTAACGGTCACTAGATTTGCCAAATCGGTCCGACCGAGTTTGTTGATTCGGTCCCACCGAGTTTGGTAAATTGTGTGTAACGGTTAGATTTTGTGTGGAGGCTATATATACCCCTCCAACCCCTCTTCATTCGTGGAGAGAGCCATCAGAACGAACCTACACTTCCAACATACATTTTCTGAGAGAGAACTACCTACTCATGTGTTGAGGCCAAGATATTCCATTCCTACCATATGAATCTTGATCTCTAGCCTTCCCCAAGTTGCTTTCCACTCAAATCTTCTTTCCACCAGATCCAAATCCTATGAGAGAGAGTTGAGTGTTGGGGAGACTATCATTTGAAGCACAAGAGCAAGGAGTTCATCATCAACGCACCATTTGTTACTTCTTGGAGAGTGGTGTCTCCTAGATTGGCTAGGTGTCACTTGGGAGCCTCCGACAAGATTGTGGAGTTGAACCAAGGAGTTTGTAAGGGCAAGGAGATCGCCTACTTCGTGAAGATCTACCGCTAGTGAGGCAAGTCCTTCGTGGGCGACGGCCATGGTGGGATAGACAAGGTTGCTTCTTCGTGGACCCTTCGTGGGTGGAGCCCTCCGTGGACTCGTGCAACCGTTACCCTTCGTGGGTTGAAGTCTCCATCAACGTGGATGTACGATAGCACCACCTATCGGAACCACGACAAAAACATCCATGTCTCTAATTGCGTTTGAATCCTCCAAAACCCTTCCCTTTACATTCTTGCAAGTTGCATGCTTTACTTTCCGCTGCTCATACACTCATTGCGTGCTTGCTTGTTATGTATTGTGAATGTTAAACTTGTGCCTAAACTCCACTTAAACTTAAAGAAGTTAAAAACTACAACTTTGGTATTTAGTGTCTAATCACCCCCCTTGACACCTCTTCTCAAGGTCCTACAAGTGGTATCAGAGCATTGGTCTCCATTGCCTTGGTTTAATCACCATTGGAGGAAGATGGATGAGTCTACTTTGGGGAGTCTTAGACATAGAGTGCCTATTCTTGATGGAGAGTATTTTCATGAGTGGAAAAATGAGATGCTTGTAATTTTCAATCAATATCATTTGAACAAGTACATTGCTAGCCCTTGTGCACCTCATGTTGATCCTATGCATCCTACTCTTGATGAGTCATTTGATATGATTAGGAATCTTAGAACTGCCGAACTTATCATTAGAGGCTTGCCTAGAAACTTGATCGGATGTTTGCCTACTCTTAAGTGTGCCTACACTATATGGAAATTTCTTGAGGAACGCTTTCCAAATTATTCCTTGAAAAATCTTGATGAAATTCTCCATAAGTCTATTGCCTTGAGTAAGATGAATACTAGTGATCCTATGTTTGGTGATTGTCTATTTGAGCTTACAAACCTTATGCGTGCCAAAGGAGATGTTGGAATTATTAGTGATATTATTTCCGAAGCTATAAAAATTCATAAGCAAGATCATTGTCAAACTCACTCTAACGAATCACCCTCTCTAGGATTTGATCCACCACATGACGATGTTGAACATGGATACTATGATGAGGATGATGATAGTGACTTCGATCTTGATGATGCAATGAGACACTTTGGTCTTATGGCAAATCTTCGGGGATATATGTCAGGAGGAAAGGAATGGGTTCTTGATAGTGGATGTACCGATCACATGACCGGAGATAAAGACATGTTTCGTGAGCTTGCTGAAAATGATAGTCCTCGAAAGTATGTCACTTTTGGTGACAACTCAAAGGGTAAGGTGGTTGGCCTCGGTAAGGTGGCCATATCACATGATATCTCCATACAAAATGTCATGCTCGTTGAATCTCTTGGCTACAACTTACTTTCAGTATCTAGATTTGCTGATTTCAGTTTCAATGTCCTATTTACTGAAGTAGATTGCCAAGTGTTTTGTAGAGATAATCATAAAATGGTCTTTACCGGTGTGCGTAGAGGTGATCTATACGTTGTTGATTTCACTAAAAAGGCTCAACCTAAAACTTGCTTCATTGCTAAATCCTCAAAAGGTTGGTTATGGCATAGACGACTAGGTCACGTTGGCATGAGAAACCTTGACAAGCTTATTAAAGGAAATCATATCCTTGGTGTTAACGATGTTATATTTGATAAGGATAGACTTTGCAGCGCTTGTCAGGCAGGTAAACAGGTTGGAGGGAGGCATCCCATGAAGAACATCATGACCACAAGGAGGCCACTCGAGCTACTTCACATGGATCTTTTTGGTCCCAACTCTTACAAGAGTCTCGGTGGAAATTCTTTTGGTCTAGTTATAGTTGATGATTTTTCAAGATTTACGTGGGTGTTCTTTCTCGATGATAAATCGCAGGTCCAAAAGATCTTCAAAAACTTCGCTAGGAAGGCCCAAAATCAATTTGAAGTGAAGATCAAGAAGGTTCGCAGCGACAATGGAACGGAGTTCAAGAACGCAAATGTGGACACCTTTCTTGACGAAGAAGGGATTTCACACGAGTTCTCGGCTACGTACAGACCTCAACAAAATGGAGTTGTTGAGAGGAAGAACCGGACGCTCATCAAAATGGCGAGAACGATGCTTGATGAGTACAAGACACTGAAGCACTTTTGGGCAGAAGCGGTTGAGACAGCTTGTCATGCAACAAATCGCTTGTATCTTCACAAGCTACTCGGCAAGACTGAAAGAAATATGCCCTAGAGGCAACAATAAAGTTATTATTTATTTCCTCATATCATGATAAATGTTTATTATTCATGCTAGAATTGTATTAACCGGAAACATGATACATGTGTGAATACATAGACAAACATATAGTCACTAGTATGCCTCTACTTGACTAGCTCATTAATCAAAGATGGTTATGTTTCCTAACCATTGACATGTGTTGTCATTTGATTAATGGGATCACATCATTAGGAGAATGAGGTGATTGACATGACCCATCCCGTTAGCTTAGCACTTGATCGTTTAGTATTCTGCTATTGCTTCCTTCATGACTTATACATGTTCCTGTAACTATGAGAATTGTGTAACTCCCGTTTACCGGAGGAACACTTTGGGTACTACCAAACGTCACAACGTAACTGGGTGATTATAAAGGAGTACTACAGGTGTCTCCGAAGGTACATGTTGAGTTAGCATAATTCGAGATTAGGTTTTGTCACTCCGATTGTCGGAGAGGTATCTCTGGGCCCTCTCGGCAATGCTCATCACCTAAGCCTTGCAAGCATGTAACTAATGAGTTAGTTATAATATGAAGTATTACAGAACGAGTAAAGAGACTTGTCGATAACGAGATTGAACTAGGTATTGGATACCGACGATCGAATCTCGGACAAGTAACATACCGATGACAAAGGGAACAACGTATGTTGTTATGCGGTTTGACCGATAAAGATCTTCGTAGAATATGTAGGGCATCCAGGTCCCGCTATTGGTTATTGACCAGAGATGTGTCTCAGTCATGTCTACATCGTTCTCGAACCGTAGGGTCCACACGCTTAATGTTTCGATGACAGTTATATTATGAGTTTATGTATTTTGATGTACCGAAGGTTGTTCGGAGTCCCGGATATGATTACGGACATGACGAGGAGTCTCGAAATGGTCGAGACATAAAGATTGATATATTGGACGGATATATTTGGACACCGGAAAGGTTCCGGAGAAGTTTGGAGCCCCGGGAGGTTACCGGAACCCCCCGGGAGGTATATGGGCCTTATTGGGCCCATGTAGGAGGAAGAGAGAAGGAGCAAGGGAGGGGGGCCGGCCCCCCCTTTCCTTTCTCCTTCCCCCTCTTCCTATTACTACTACTAGTACTACTTCCTAATACTAGTACTCTTTCCTTCCCCCTCCAAATAAGATAAGGAAACGAGAGGGAAACCTACTTGGAGTAGGTTTCCCCCTCCTCATGGCGCGCCCCCCCTAGGGCCGGCCACCTCCTCCCTCCCTCCTTTATATACGGGGGTAGGGGGCACCCTAGAACACACAAGTTGATCATTGATTGTTCCTTAGCCGTGTGCGGTGCCCCCCTCCACGATATTACACCTCGGTCATATTGTAGCGGTGCTTAGGCGAAGCCCTGCAACAGGAGAACATCAAGATCGTCACCACGCCGTCGTGCTGACGGAACTCCCCCTCGGCGCCTCTGCTGGATCGGAGATCGAGGGTGCATCATCGAGCTGTACGCGTGTCAAGAACTCGGAGGTGCCGGAGTAACGGTACTTGGATCGGTTGAACCGGAGGACGTACGACTACTTCCTCTATGTTGCGTCAACGCTTCCGCTTCGTTCTACGAGGGTACATAGACAACACTCTCCCCTCGTTGCTATATCATCACCATGATCTTGCGTGTGCGTAGGAAATTTTTTGAAATTACTACGTTCCCCAACAAAGACGGCATACGAGCTCCTCATCGGTAACAAACCCCAAGTTGGATACTTTTGAGTATTCGGCTCAAAGTGCTACATTCTTGATAAGCATCGTCGTTCTAAATTTGCTCCTAAGTCTCATGAAGGTTTCCTACTAGGTTATGGCTCAAACTCTCACACTTACCGTGTCTACAACAATTTCACCCGAAAGGTTGAAGAGACGGTAGATGTGAAGTTTGATGAATCTAACGGCTCGCAAGTAGAGCAACTGCCAATTGATGTAGGAGACAAAGATCCTTCGGAAGCAATCCAAGACTTGTCTATTGGCAAGGTTCGTCCAACGGAGGTGAAGGAGAGTACCTCATCCATCCAAGTGGAAGCTTCTACTTCACGACAAGTTGAAACAAGAGGTGATACGGAAGCATCCACAAGTGGGACACACCAAGATGAAGAAAACGAGGAAGTGCATTAAGACGAACGTCAACAACCTCCTTCTCCACCACGACAAGAGAACGACAACGCCAACAATGAAGAAGGCCAAGAAGAAGAACAAGATGAATAAGAAGTTCAACCAAGAAACAAGCAAAAGCTTTCACGAGTTCGAGCAAGAATTGCTAAAGATCATCCCGTCGAGCAAATCTACAATGATATTCAAACCGGGAGAATCACTCGCTCTAAAACTCGTTTAGCTAACTTTTGTGAAAACTATTCTTTCATCTCTAGCATTGAACCTATGAAGGTCGAAGAAGCATTGGAAGATCCGGATTGGATAAATGCTATGCATGAAGAGCTACACAACTTTGAGAGGAACCAAGTTTGGACATTGGTTGAGAAGCCCGACAACAACCACAACATCATCGGTACCAAATGGGTGTTTCGCAACAAGCAAGATGAAGATGGACAAGTAGTTTGCAACAAAGCACGTCTCGTCGCCCAAGGCTACACACAAGTCGAAGGTATGGACTATGGTGAGACTTACGCTCCCGTTGCTAGACTTGAGTCCATTCGCATCTTACTTGCCTATGCTAATCATCATGATATCACCTTGTACCAAATGGACATTAAAAGTGCTTTTCTAAATGGTGAAATAGAGGAGGAAGTTTATGTTAAGCAACCTCCCGGCTTTGTAAATCCTAAGAAACCCAATCATGTTTACAAACATCACAAAGCCCTTTATGGTCTTAAACAAGCTCCTAGAGCGTGGTATAAATGCTTGACCAAGTTCCTTATTGAAAAAGGCTTTGAATTGGAAAAATAGATTCTACTATTTTTACTAAAAGGATTAATGGAGAATTATTTGTGTGCCAAATCTATGTTGATGATATTATATTTGGATCAACTAACCCTCATTTTAGTGAAAAGTTTGGGAAGCTAATGTCGGAGAAGTTTGAGATGTCTATGATGAGTGAACTCAAATTCTTCCTTGCGCTGCAAATCAAGCAAACTAAGGAAGGTACCTTTATTTCTCAAACGAAGTACACCAAGGACTTTTTCAAAAAGTTCAGTATGCAAGAGTGCAAAGGTATGTCTACACCCATGCCTACTAGTGGACATCTTGATTTGACCAAAGATGGTAAACCGGTTGATCAAAAGGTTTATCGCTCTATGATTGGTTCATTGTTATATATATGTGCTTCACGTCCCGATATCATGCTAAGTGTGTGCATGTGTGCACGATATCAAGCTGCTCCTAAAGAATGTCATCTTAAGGCCGTGAAAAGGATAGTGAGATACTTAATCCATATACCAAATTTTGGCATTTGGTATCCTAAGAGGGCCTCTTTTGATCTTGTTGGCTACTCCGACTCGGACTATGCCGGAGACAAGGTTGATAGAAAGTCCACTTCGAGTACTTGTCAATTTCTTGGTAGATCTCTTGTGTCTTGGTCCTCCAAGAAACAAAACTCGGTATCCTTATCCACCACCGAAGCGGAATACATTGCCGCTGGTTCATGTTGTGCTCAATTACATTGGATGACCCAAACTCTTAAAGATTATGGGATTTATGTGAAACATGTTCCATTGCTTTGTGACAATGAAAGTGCTATTAAAATTGGTCATAATCCCGTACAACATTCTCGAACTAAGCATATTGAAGTTCGTCATCATTTCATTCGAGATCATGTTGCTAAGGGTGACATTAATCTTAAGCACGTTTGCACCGAAAAGCAATTAGCAGATATATTCACTAAACCTCTTGATGATAAAGTGTTTTGCAGGTTAAGAGGAGAATTGAACATCATTGATGCTTTAAACTTGGAGTAGAAACTCCATTGGATACATGCAAGACATGAGCTTATGACTAATCCTTGATATTTCTCTTATGATGAAAATCTTATGTCTTGGATATATTTGCATCTTGCATGTTATATAACCCATGTAGGTACTTGGTTGGATCAAATTCCATGAGATTGTAATCTACTCACATCTTGAGAAATCTCTACATCACCAAGTCTCTACACCATGGTGGTTTAAGACAAGGAAGCACGAAACCATTCAAACATATCCTTTGACAAATTCTATGTCGAGCTTCATGATTGTCATTTTTGGATAAACAAGTGCTCTTCCTTGCAAGAACTAACCCATGTAGGTAGATGGACTCAAATTCCAAGTGGTGCTCCCAACTCTTGATGAGCTACATCAACCTTGAGCAACCCACACAAGTTCAACTACATGGACAACACCACCAACCAAGGTATGTTATTCCATCTTAGAGAAGCTTTACTCCAAGTCATGAGCTAAAGCAACTCGACAAGATGTGAATACATCAAGATGCTTAAACGAAAAATGGCAACCCCATTTTGAGCTTAAACAATGAGTATGACCAATGATCAAGTGATCTCACTTGACTCCTAAGTCAATATACTCTAACATAGGTGACTTTGTCGCCGTCCATCTCTAGATGAAGTTCTCTTGTGTTCTTTTCTGTGTTTTTGCATTTGTCTCATGCATATTTGTTTTCACTTTCAAAAAAAAACTTCATCTAGATTTCTTTCTGTTTGTTCTGCATTTTCTGCATCCAATTCATTGCATATCTTTAAGTAAATTCCTTGCAAATCCTTGTGAGATCTTACTAGTCTAGTGAGCTGAGGTGACAAGTGTTTTCTCTGCGATGAACTCGGTTTCACCAATTTGTTGTTTTCGGTCCAACCGAATCCTTTCGGTACAACCGAAGCATACCACTCGGTGCCACCGATTTCACAACAGGAAAAACAGTTGCCACTTATTCTGTGTTTCTTCTGATCCAGCTCCACTCAATGAATCTTGTCCTCTACAAGCATCACATTTATGTAAGTGCTTTGTGCTATGACTCAAGGATCAAACCCTTCTTGGAAATTGATGTCAAAGGGGGAGAGAGAGGTCACATCAAAGCTTATCACTTAGAGAGATCACATCAGAGAGAGAGAGAGAGAGAGAGAGAGTATCACCTCCTCAGGGGGAGAAAGAGATCTCCAGGGGGAGAGAATACTCAAATAGAAATTATTTCTCAAGGATCCCAGATGCTTGGTGTTCAAGAGGAGAGATGCCACATGTCTTCTTGAGGGGAAAGACATGTTCCTATGTGCTTATTTGCATTAGCTCTGTTCTTTTATATCTTTCAGCTCTGATTTTCTGTTCCCTATCTTCTCCCAGTATCCCATGCTATATTCAGGGGGAGCAAGACATCTAAGGGAAAGAAATCATTTAAATTCATTGCATATCTTTACTCTTGGGGACATGTTTACAATGTGGTACTTAGTACTCACTCTCTACATGTCATCCCAGTCTTGGTATTCTTGTGGTTTCTTCTGTTTGCTCTGGCTAGTAGATGTACCTATGTTATCTAACCTTGTTTACGCAGGTTCATTCCATCCTAATCCAACTCAAGACTACAAGGTAAGTATATGCATCACAATCATGTGTATGAGGAATTCTTGCTAATGTACATACTGTTTGCAAGAAGGACTCATGAGCATGAATGTATTTTCTTTAATATTCTTTGCTCTGATGCATATGGCCAAGATACATGTAACACATTGCCTACTCTATCATGGTTATGCTCTCACATGCTTCTATTCCATATTCACATGATTGCATACATGTAGGGGGAGCCTATGCTTGTTACATGTCTTTCCAAAGCTTTACTTGCTATTCTTTATATCTTTATCTAAAGCTTTGATGTATGTTGTCATCAATTAACAAAAAGGGGGAGATTGAAAGCACAAGTGCTCCCTAGGTGGTTTTGGTAATTAATGTCAACATATCTTTTGTTGGACTAACACTTTTATCTAGTATATTTCAGATAAGTTCAACAATGGAGTGGCATGGACTAAAGGATGTGGGAACTCCTTCTAGATGCTAAGGACAAAGGATTGGCTCAAGCTTCAAGCTCAAGACTCTTCATTTTATATTTTATTGATCCAAGATCACATTGAGTCTATAAGAAAAGCCAATACTATCAAGAAGGGATGAGGTGTTGCTTAATGAGTTTCTTGCTCCACAGTGCTTAGTGATATGCTCCAAAACCCTCAACTACTTTCCCACTTCCACACATATGACCTATACTCAAAGTCAAACTCGGCCCTACCGATACTTTCTATCCGGCGCCACCGAGTTCAGATGTCATAGCCACTGCCACAAACCCTAGACAGATTGATATCACCGATAGGGATCTCGGTCTCACCGAGATGGGATTGTAATCTCTTTGTGTATGTCCATTACCAAAATCGGTTTCACCGAGTTTGAGCAATCGGTACTACCGAGACTACAATGCAAACTTCCTGGTTGACTCATTACCAAAATTGGTCCCACCGAGTTTGTGTAATCGGTCCAACCGAGTTTGCCTGACCAACTCTTTGGTTAGCTAATTACCAAAATCGGTCTCACCGAGTTTGTGTAATCGGTCTCACCGAGATTACGTTATGCCCTAACCCTAACCATATTGGTCCTACCGAGTTGCATATCGGTCCCACCGAAAATCCTAACGGTCACTAGATTTGCTAAATCGGTCCGACCGAGTTTGTTGATTCGGTCCCACCGAGTTTGGTAAATTGTGTGTAACGGTTAGATTTTGTGTGGAGGCTATATATACCCCTCCACCCCTCTTCATTCGTGGAGAGAGCCATCAGAACGAATCTACACTTCCAACATACATTTTCTGAGAGAGAACTACCTACTCATGTGTTGAGGCCAAGATATTCCATTCCTACCATATGAATCTTGATCTCTAGCCTTCCCCAAGTTGCTTTCCACTCAAATCTTCTTTCCACTAGATCCAAATCCTATGAGAGAGAGTTGAGTGTTGGGGAGACTATCATTTGAAGCACAAGAGCAAGGAGTTCATCATCAACGCACCATTTGTTACTTCTTGGAGAGTGGTGTCTCCTAGATTGGCTAGGTGTCACTTGAGAGCCTCCGACAAGATTGTGGAGTTGAACCAAGGAGTTTGTAAGGGCAAGGAGATCGCCTACTTCGTGAAGATCTACCGCTAGTGAGGCAAGTCCTTCGTGGGCGACGGCCATGATGGGATAGACAAGGTTGCTTCTTCGTGGACCCTTCGTGGGTGGAGCCCTCCGTGGACTCGCGCAACCGTTACCCTTCGTGGGTTGAAGTCTCCATCAACGTGGATGTACGATAGCACCATCTATCGGAACCGCGACAAAAACATCCGTGTCTCCAATTGCGTTTGAATCCTCCAAAACTCTTCTCTTTATATTCTTGCAAGTTGCATGCTTTACTTTCCGCTGCTCATACACTCATTGCATGCTTGCTTGTTATGTATTGTGAATGTTAAACTTGTGTCTAAACTCCACTTAAACTTAAAGAAGTTAAAAACTGCAACTTTGGTACTTAGTGTCTAATCACCCCCCTAGACACCTCTTCTCAAGGTCCTACACTCCCTCAGGTCTAAACGTGGACCGAAAGTGGGCTGCAATTTAATTGCACTAGCCGGGCCTTGAACGCGAGACCTCTTGGCTCTGATACATGTAGAAGTGCATGCTCTAGCCAATGCAACCAAAAGACCAATCTGATGGAAGAGACTAGGCAGCACATTATACGTCAACAATCTTGACTTACAACCGGTTTGGATGACGTTCCAATAATAGGATAGGTGTTTAGTCATCTTACCCTATTTTTCGTTGGTTGTGACAACTTTTTAAAGTGTTTCGTCGGTTTGTTTGAGACATTGTTTTGAACTTGAAACTTTATGCAATAAAATGGTTTTGTGCATCATGCGATGTAGAGGCCAGGGGTTTTCGTCCTTTTTGAAAAAATATGTTTCATAGGACTGGTATTGGTTGATTGCTTCAACTCCTTTGGTATTTGTATATATGATTTATTAATGAAAATTACTGTAGAACAATTGTTCTATGGTTTGCGGTTCAAACAAAAAGGTCAATCTTCATAGTAGCAGCTCACTACGCTAGGCCTAGGAGTTTGCCAGCTCTAATCTAACTAAATGCACAATACAGTTGGATCGATGTCGTACAGACGAGCATCTGCTAAACTACTTTTGTCTTTGCATTACAGTTTGCAGTTGCAGGTGTGGACACATCTAGATCGCCTTTGGAATGGAGGCACTCCGTTGTGGAAAGGTCGGCTCTGGTTATTTAAGCCTCGTTGCTTGCTTCAGGTGATAGCACCGAGAAGGTAAACTAGTTGGATTCATACTAGGGAGTACTAGTATTATTGTTCTACAGCTGCATCATCAATTTATCATTACTACTACTTGTATTGCAAATCTGACCTTCCCGCGCAGGCCGGTTTGTCTCGTCGTGTTTCTTGATAAACATCCTTGTTGGATTAGTAGAGGTACCGTTGAAAGTAGAAGCGTTGTTAAATAAGGCCGTGCCTATCCCCGTCTTGTTTGTACTTGTTGTTGTTAGCATTTGAAAACCGAGGAAAACATTGTTTACCAACCTGGCTGTGAGCTCTCATGCCTATCTTCCTTTTGGATCGGCCCACAGCATAAAGCTGAAGCAGATATTTATAAGCTCTATATGCAGGACGATTCGGACAGGCGAGCCTGAGGAAGAAATTACTTGTTTTGTGATCATGGTCGGCCCCAATATGATTCCCGAAGACTAAAGCTTTGGTTATCCCGGTGGATTAGTCTTAGCCTAGGAAAATGACAGCCTGCTGCGCAAACCAATTGGCTCCATCCATTGGTGTTACACATACACGGGAAAAATATCTAGGGGGAGAAATAGTACTGTAGAAGCATAGGACGACCGAATAGATGCCGTCACCAATGATTTGGGTAACAAAAAAAGAAGGATGTGCGGCACGGCTCTTGAGTTGCCATCTGGGCGGGCGCACACGACTAAGATACTCCTAGATATTTAGCGAATGGATGAACAGTACATGACTGTGGCTTATTGTTCTAGCTATCAACCATCCTTCATCCTCACGGACTAGTGTTTTCGGAGGATTTCAGTTGAAGCATTTCGCGTGGAATTGTATGTTCCCGTGGACAGCGGCTTCTCGGCCTCACAAGAGCCTCTTCCAGCAATCCAACACCCCGTCCCCGCCGCGACAGCGACCACCCACCCAATCGCTGCTCAAGAAACCGACCAAGATACCGGTATTTTTTGAGACCGACTATAGCTCACGCAAACTCCAACACATGATCTCAAACAGACGTCTGTTTTATTTGAATTTTGTCCTTTTGAATGAGACAATGGAGCGTCCGGCCGTTTTTCTGTTCGCGCTGACTGTGCGCCCAATGACGGACGCATCTAGTCCGCCACGGCCGCTGGGAGCCCCTATGTATACATTATGAACTATACGTTTTACAACCAAATAAAACAAACATTACAAATAGTTTTCCATACAAATAGTTCCACATCCGAATAAAAACACAATCAAATAGTTTTACAACCCAATAAAAATTGTCTTGAATACATGAAAAGAAAATGAAGCGATACATCTACTGGTTGTCAACATGAGTCCACATGTGTTCAACCAAGTCATTTTAAAGCTGCATATGAGTATGTCAATCATGCATTTCACGATGGAATTGAATGAACTGTTCAAACGTTGCCGATTCTTGCTACTCAGGCTCAACATTTTCATCCTGTAAATCAAATCCTTGGTCGTAGATGTTGTCATCACGCTCATCCTCCAAGATCATGTTGTCCATGATCACATAAGCACTCATCACCTTTCAAAGCTTCTCGGTGCTCCATGTCAGTGCAAGATGTCGAACGATACCCCATCCAGATTGAAGCACACCAAAAGCACACCCACATCCTTCCTAGCACTCTCTTGCATTTGGGAAAATATCTGTCTCTTCTCTCTTTGCGGATTGGGTATTGTCTTCACAAGAGTTGACCACTGAGGATAGGTACCATCAGCTAGGTAGTATCCCTTGTTGTAATGGTGGTCATTGATCTCAAAGTTGACCTCTGCAGAGTGGCCTTCTACAAGCCTTGCGAAGACTGGAGAACGCTGAAGCATGTTGATATCATTGTGAGAACCAGCCATGCCAAAAAAAAGAATGCCATATCCGAAGGTCTTGTGAAGCCACCGCTTCTAGTATGACAGCGACACCTTTCACATGCCCCTTGTACTGCCATTGCCAAGCAAATGGACAGTTCTTCAATTTCTAGTGCATACAATCTATGCTACCAAGTATACCCGGAAAGCCCCTATTGTACTGATCGCCAGCAACCGGTCTGTATCAGCATAGAGCAGGGCGTGACCGCTCTCCCTATTACAGTTCAAGGCCGGAGCATGCCCCGAGATTGATCCCCTGAACCGAGGCAGCTGCCTAGCAATTAGGTCATTGACGACCAATGCAGCAACCACAAGCTCTTCGTCAGCTGAGAACGAATCATCCGATGAATAAATAAAGTTGTGGAGAAAATACTCATCCCTGCTATCCATGGTACCTTGTGAGCAAAGTGTCGAACAACTTGCGGTCATGGGGAAGACGCGGCCGACAAGAGCACGTCAGGCTCCCCTCACATGCAGCAGGCAAGGTTGGCGTTGACGGCCCGTCGGCTATGCAAAACCTGTCGGAAGGTGTTGGGGTCAATGGGCGTCTCCGATGCCCGTAGCTTCCCTGGTATTGGATGCGGCGACAAAGAGCCACTAACGCCAGCAAAAAATCCTCCGAAACATGAGAGTGGGAGCGGCTATGGCGAGGGATGGTCAAGGTTTGGGCGGCCGAGCTAGACAGCGAGGAGGCGGCAAGCAAAATGGGTGGCGGCAGCTATGGCGGGGGGGGGGGGGGGGGACGGGAAGGAGGGGCAGTCCACATAGGGGAAGAAAAAAGGGGGTGTTAGAGTATATGCGTCAGTGTATGTATTCTGTATGTAGCGTGACTTGAGTCAGCGCTAGAGCGTGAGTAGTGGGCAGGATGTAGCCCACGATCGGCCTCAGCTAGTGGCACACGATCAGCCTGTAAACTGTATATAAACCTCAGCCGCAGTGCTAATCAAAAGTGTGTTGAATCTCATAGCCTTTCTCCCTCCTTCATGGTATCAGATACCACTGATCGGCTCAACACTTTTGCTCTGATCGACGACCCTGCTTCCGCTGCTATGAGCGACGGCCCCGGTTCCCCTTCCTCCCCCATTGCTGATGGCTCCGGCGCTCCTGCCACCGTCGATCTACCGCAACCACCACCTGCTTTCCTTCCGGCCGGCCCCGTCGCCGCTGTTCCTACTACCCCAGCCCCCACCGTCTCCCCTTCGGTGTTGCAAACGATCGACATTCGCCGCCACATCCCCGTCACCCTCGATCTTCCCGCCGGCAACTACGCGCAGTGGCGCCGCCACTTCGACACCGTGATCGGGATGTTCGGGATCCGCGACCATGTCGACGCCGCGGCCGTTCCTCGCTTCGATGACCATGACTGGGCGATGGCAGATCATGCAGTCGTTCACTGGTTGAACACCACGGTCGCGCCTGATCTTCTGGACGTCGTCATGGCGGACAGGGACATCGCGCTCACCGTCTGGATGGCAATCGATGGCATCTTCCGACACAACCATCTCGCGCGGGCCGTCTACGTCGAGGCCGAGTACCACGCTGTGGTGCAGGGCGACATGACAGTCATGCAGTACTGCACCAAGCTAAAGACGTACGCCGACCAGCTCCGCGACCTCGGCCAGCCAGTGACGGAGTCGCGACATGTCTTTCATCTCCTGCGCGGCCTCAACCGTCAGTACCATGGCGCCATCCCCCACATCATATCGCAGTCACCGCTGCCCTCGCTCCTCCAGACGCACTTCTTCCTTCTCATGGAGGAGCATCGTGCCGAGCAAACCGCGCGTCTACAGGGCATGCATGCGCTCGTCGCCGGGCGTGGCCCTGCTTAACCACCTGCCCCGGCCCCAGCCGCGCCTCCGGCTGCGCCTGACGTCAACAACGGTGGCCGTGCACGTGGCGGGCATGGGTGTCGCTGCGGACGCGACAACGGCCCCGCTGGTGCGCCCCTGCCAGCGCCGCCCCCGTGCGTTACTGGCCTGCCCGTTCGCGCATCGGGCGCCAACTCCTGGACCGTGCTTGTCCAGGCCTGGCCCATGCCGTGGCATGCCCCTGGCTCTGGCGTGCTCGGTCCGCGCCCCGGCACGCCGCACCAATAGGCCGTGTATGCCGCGCCGTCTCTGCTCGCGCCCGGTGCGCCTGGCTACCAGTACGGCTACGCGCCGCCGGCAGTCTACACCAACACACCTCCAAGCGTACCGCAGCAGCAGCCCCTGGACATGCACTCCCTCCAAGCCACGCTTCACAACGCCATGGCCGGACCGTCGTCCTCGGGGACCTCCTCCGAGTGGTACATGGACTCTAGCGCGGCTGCACACATGACTCATTCTCCTGGTACACTTCATTCCGTCCTCCCAAGTGGTGAGCATCTTCCCATCACCCACACCGGAGCTGGCTTGCTCATCTCCGGCACGCAATGTTCTTGTCTCGCCGGCTCTCATCAAGAATCTTCTTTCAGTATGACAAATTTGTCATGACAACCCCGTCTCAATTGAGTTTGACTTGTTTGGTTTCTCTGTCAAGGACCTCCAAACCCGGGAGGTGATCCCGTGCTGTGACTCCACCGGTGATCTGTACTCTGTGACAACGGCCCGTGCCTACACTCCGCGTCCATTCGCCTGCGTCGTCACTACTTCTCGCCTGCATCAGCGGCTCGGACATCTAGGGGCTCCGCAACTCCAACATGTCACTAGCTGCTCTTCGTTTAGCTTCAACAAATCCGTGCCGCATCCCTACCATGCCTGTCGTCTTGGCAAGCACACGCGCCTCCTGTTTTAGAGTCGCTTAGTTGTAGTTATTTTCCTTTTCAGTTGCTTCACCTGGATATATGGACCTCCCTGCATCTAGCATTTCTGGGTATCAGTTTTACTTAGCAATTCTCGACGATTACACACATTACGTCTGTACATTCCCGCTCAAATACAAGTCAGAGATCCTCCCAATCTTGCGTGATTTCTACACCTACGCACACACCCGGTTTCAGCTGCCAGTGTTCTCTGTGCATACTGACAATGGCCGTGAGTTCGGTAGTCATGCCTCGTGCGAGCTCCTTGCCTCTCATGGCACCGTGCTCCATCTGTCCTGTCCCTACACCAGCTAGCAGAACAACAAAGCTGAACGCACTCTGCGAACGCTCAACGACAGTGTGCGAGCTCTTCTTTTCCATGCCTCGCTGCCGTCCCGCTTCTCGGCTGAAGCCCTGAACACCGCCACGTTTCTGCTCAACAGGCGCCCTTGCCACAGCAGCTCGCCGCGCACCCCTCACGAGCTTCTCCTCGGCATTGCCCGTGATTACAGCATGCTCCGCGTCTTCAGTTGCCTTTGCTACCCGAACACTGCCTCCACGGCGTGCCACAATCTTGATTTTTGCTCTGCAGCATGCGTTTTCCTCGGCTATCCTGCCGATCATCGCGGGTACCATTCCTTCAACCTTGCGTCCAAGTGGGTTCTCACCTCACGACATGTCTATTTTCATGAGGATGTTTTCCCTTTCGCATGCGATGCTACCCCTACGCCGCCGGCTCCGCCATCCCTGGGCGCTCCGCCTATTCTACAGGTTCTTCGCCCGGGGCTCAGCTCTTCTTCATTATGCATCTGTCCAGCTGCGGGCACTGGATCGGGCTTGGCCTGCTCCCCTGACGCCGTTGGATCCGCTATGGGCGGCTCCGATGCCTCCGCGCCCAGCGCGCGCTCCATCGGTTCAAGCTCCACCGTTGGATCTGCGGCGGGTGGATCTGACGCCTCCATGTCTAGCGCACGCTCCACTGGTTCGAGCTCCACCACCCATTCCGCATCGTACGGCGCTGGCTCTTCGTCAGCATCCAGCGGGGGCGCTCCGCGCGCCGCGCCTGCTGCCCCGACACGCATGGTGACACGAGCTCAGGCCGTCACTTTCCGGCAGAATCCCAAGTACTACACCGCCACTGCATCGCCAACGACTGCGCTCTCTCCATTGCCGAGCTCCATGCGGGTCGCCGTGTGCGATTCAAACTGGCTTGCCACCATGCGCGACGAGTTCGCCGCGCTCGTCTCCAACCGCACTTGCGAGCTGGTCCCGCGGCCGCTGGGCGCCAATCTGGTCACTGGTAAGTGGGTCTTCAAGCACAAATTTCGCCTGGATGGTTCCCTCGAGCGCTACAAGGCGCGGTGGGTCGTCCGCGGCTTTCATCAGCGCGCCGGCTTCGACTACAGCGAGGCGTTCTCTCCAGTGGTCAAGCCGGCCACCATCCGCGCCGTCCTCACCATTGCTACCTCGCGGCGGTGGTCCGTTCACCAACTGGACGTCAAGAATGCGTTCCTGCACGGAACGCTCGCGGAGGAGGTCTACTGTCTTCAGCCCGCCGGCTTCGTCGACGAACAACAGCCACACCCCATATGTCGTCTGAACAAGTCGTTGTACGACCTCAAACAGGCTCGCGTGCGTGGTTCTAGACGTTCTCTGGCTTCGTCAAGACGCTGGGCTTCTCGGCGAACCGGTCTGACTCCTCCCTGTTCACCTATGCCAGCGGGGACGATGCCGCGTTCCTGCTCCTCTACGTCGACGACATCATCCTCACTGCCTCATCCCCGACTCTTCTCCAGCGCATCATTCTCTGGCTCACCAGCGAATTCTCCATGAAGGACCTGGGTGCCCTTCGGTTCTTCCTCGACATTCAGGTGACGGGCACTGCTGCTGGCTTTTTCCTCTGCCAGTGGCAGTATGCCGAAGACATTCTGGAGCGCGCCGGCATGGACACGTGCAAGCCGTCCCCGACGCTGATAGACACGAAGGGCAAGATTCCACATGCCGAGGGGCCGCGCCTCGCTGATCCGTCGGCGTATCGCAGCCTCGCTGGGGCCCTATAGTACCTCACCATCACCAGGCCGGAGCTCGCGTCGGGACTGTCACCACGCCCTCATCAAATGCGTGTTGCGGTATGTGCGTGGTGCGCCGTCCCATGGCTTGCATCTTCGCGCCTCTCCATCGCTGGACCTGCGGGCATTCACTGACGCCGACTGGGCCGACTGCCCCGACATGCGCCAGTCGACGTCTAGCTTCTGCATCTACCTCGGCGACGCGCTCATCTCCTGGTCGTCCAAATGCCAGGCTACGGTGTCACGGTCCAGTGCCGAAGCTGAGTACCGCGGCATCGCCAATGCAGTTGCCGAGTGCGTGTGGTTCCGACAACTCCTTGGCGAGCTCCTGCTCCCTCTTCGATCGGCGACCATGGTCTTCTGCGACAACGTCTCAGCCTGATATCTCTCAACGAATCCAGTTGACCATCGCCGCACCAAGCATGTGGAGCTCGACATCCATTTAGTTCGGGAGCGCGTGGCACTTGGCAAGTTTCGCATCCTTCACATCCCCACCAAGCAACAACTCGCCGACATCATGACTAAAGGCTTGCCTACGGACGTTTTTCTTCAGTTTCGGGCCAGTATTTGCATCGAGCCGGCCGCCGCCAAGACTGCGGGGGGTGTTAGAGTATACGCGTCAGTGTATGTATTCTGTATGTAGCGTGACTTGAGTCAGCGCTAGAGCGTCAGAAGTGGGCACGATTTAGCCCACGACCGGCCTCAGTTAGTGGCACACGATCAGCCTGTAAACTGTATATAAACCTCAGCCGCAGTGCTAATCGAAAGTGTGTTGAATCTCATAGCCTTTCTCCCTCCTTCAGAGGGTTGTGTCCCGACGCGCGGGCTAGGAAAGGACAAGGGCGTGTGTCCCGCTCATTCACGCGTTGTCCGTTTTGACACAAACACGACCCAAATCTAAATCGGGAATGGATCAAAATCAGATAAAAAACGAGGGTTTGTCCATTTGCTCCTGCGCATTAGGCCCTGATTTCTGTCTATGTAATTCCAATCGGACCAGACCGGACATTAGGGTCCGAGTTGGCGTCAGGCGCCTGAAAAGCCGGAATTTTTACCTCCGCCTCCTCGCCCCCGCCCCTGGGGCCGAATGCCTCATCGGAAACAAACCAAACCAAAAACCAAACCGGTGGTCGGTAGACCCCTGTCCCTGTGCGTTTGCTCTCGACTCCCGCGCGCTCGCAATGTCGCAATACAACCCGCTGTCCTGTTTGATTCCACTCACACTTTCTGTAGATTTCGACGTGGGATGAGCAGGCGCCGGCGAACATCCGCGGGGAGTGTAAAAAGATCTCGGCCGGACACGTCGCGCATCGAGTGCCGGAACACGCATGACGACATCTGTCCATGTCACTGCCTCGCTCCCTGACACTAGTGCTGCCTTCCTTTTCCTCCCATTCATTTTCACTTATTTTTAGAAACGCTTGGATCTATCATGTGCGTCATTATTCACCCCGTCTGCTGCTACCACTTGCTCTCCGTGCATATCTTCCTCCACGGAAGGACTCACCCCTCTCACCAGATGCATTTCATCTCTATCCACCCAGTGTCCGGTACACACAGCAAAGGAAACCATATCCCGTTGTACTGGATGGATAGCTGAGTTTTCGGTTCCAGAGTAAATAGTTTTGTCGCGGTTGCCGTGCAGTGCAGCACAATACACTGTTTAAAATACGTAGCCTTTATGGGTAGTGGTGGCCTCGGGGTATATCTATCCAAGGAAAATATTGCTCATAGTGCTATCAACGATATGTTAGACTGTATATTTACATAGAGTTTCGTTATGTAAGTGTATAGTGTAATTATACATGTGGTGTATCTCTATATATAAAGAGCCATACCCGTATTGGGGTGTCGTGCAAGTTTCCCACAAACCTAAGTTTTACATGGTATTAGACTAGGTTACGATCGCTTTCGCACGCCCCCGATCGCCGCCGCCGCCACGATCGCCTCTGCCACCGCGATGGCTTCTGCGCCCGCCCCCGCTCAGGCCTTCGCCGTCGCTGCTCAGGCCCCCGCCACCTCCCCGTTCCTGTTGTCGCGCCCGCTTGCCTCCATGGCTGGCGCCTCCACGGCTGCCGCCGCTCCGGCCCTTGGTGCTCCCCTGCATGGCCCGCCATCGCCGGGTCTGGCAGACGACATGCCGTCTCTGCCTCCTGGCTCCGGCCCAGTGCCGCCGCTGGCCTACGGGCCTCCTGCCGCCAACTCCCGGCCGGGGTATCCCCAACCCTATGGCTTTCCCGACGCGCTGGTGGCCCCCTACGGCGGTCCGGCCGCCCCACCGGTCTCCTACGGTGCGCCGTCCCACCCGGCGGCCCATGGCGCTGCTGCGGCCAACCCGTTGCTATCTTACCCGTCGCCACGTGGTGCCCTAGCTCTGTGATACGTCTTCAATGTGTCTATAATTTATGAAGTATCCATGCTATTATATTATCCATCTTGAATGTTTTATATGCATTTATATGCTATTTTATATAATTTTTGGGATGAACTTATTAACCTAGAGCCCAGTATCAGTTTCAGTTTTTCCTTATTTTTTGAGTTTTACAGAAAAGGAATACCAAACGGAGTCCAAATGACCTAAAAATTTACGGTGATTTTTTATGGACCAGAAGAAGGCCCCGAAACAAAAGAGTTGGGCCAGAAAAGCCACGAGGCCTCCACAAGGGCGGAGGGCGTGCCCCCTAGGACGCGCCCTCCGGTCTCTTGGGCTCCTCGTGGACCCCCCGACTTGTTCTCGACACCTAACATTCTTATAAATATAGAAACACACAGAAATAAACCTAGATCGGGAGTTCCACCGCCGCAAGTCTCTGTAACCACGAAAAACCTCTTGGGACCCTGTTCCGGCACCCTGCCGAAGGGGGTATCCATCAGCGGTGGCCATCTTCATCATTCCAGCGCTCTCCATGACGAGGAGGGAGTAGTTCACCCTCGGGGCTGAGGGTATGTACCAATAGCTATGTGTTTGATCTCTCTCTCTCTCTCTCTCTCTCTCTCTCTCGTGTTCTTGATCCGACACGAACTTGATGTACCGCGAGCTTTGCTATTATAGTCGGATCATATGATGTTTCTCCCTCTCTACCTTGTGATGAATTGAGTCTTTTCCTTTGAGGTTCTGTTATGTCAGATTGAGTCTTTGGATGTGAGAGCACTTGATGTATGTCTTGCGATGGGATATCCGTGGTGACAATGGGATCTTCTGTTGATCCACTTGATGTATGTTTTAGTTATCAACTTGCGGATTTCCGTGGTGACATTGTGGTAATCTATGCATAGGGGTTGATGCATGTTTTCATTATCCTTTCTCTGGTAGAAATCTCGGGATGCTCATGAAGTTCTTTGTGGTGGATTGAATATTATGAATTTGAAGTTGTTTGATGCATATCACATAATTGACCCACGGATACTTGTGGTGACATTGGAGTATCTAGGTGACATTAGGGTTGATTGATGTGTGTCATATGGTGTTACTTTACTACAAACTGCAGGGCTATTTGTGACACTTATAGGAATAGCTCAATGGATTGATTGGAAAGAATAATTTTGATGTGGTTTCGTACCCTACAAGCAATTTCATCTTATGTTCTCCGCGATAGGAACTTTGGAGTGATTTTTGTTGCATATTTAGGGATTGTTATATGATCTAATTATGTTCTCATTGTTGAGAGAACTTTCACTAGTGAAAGTATGAACCCTAAGCCTTGTTTTGAAGCATTGCAATACCGTTTTGCTCACTTTTGTTACTAGTTACCTTGCTGTTTTTATATTTTTAGATTACAAAAACCTATATCTACCATCCATGCACTTATATCACCATCTCTTCACCAAACTAGTGCACCTATACAAGTTACCATTGTATTGGGTGTGTTGGGTACACAAGAGACTCTTTGTTATTTGGTTGCAGGGTCGTTTGAGAGAGACTATCTTCATCCTACGCCTGCCACTGATTGATAAACCTTACGTCATCCACTTGAGGGAAATTTGCTACTTTCCTACAAAACTCTGTGCTTGGAGGCCCAACATGAGTTTACAAGAAGAAGGTTGCCTAGTGGACATCAAGCTCTTTTCTGGCGCCGTTTCCGGGGAGGTGAGTGCTTGAAGGTATATCTTTAGATCTTGCAATTGAATCTTTTAGTTTCTTGTTTTATCACTAGTTTAGTCTATAAAAGAAAACTAAAATGGAATTGAGGTTGCCTCATATGCTTTATCTTTTTAATGTCTTTCATGAAAATGATGGAAAGGAAAATTGTGCTCAAGTGTTAGAAGAACAAGTTTATAAAATGTTTGGCACTAAATCTTTGAATGATGAGCATGATTGCAATGTTGTTAGTGTGAATTCTTTGAATATCCATGATGCTAATAATATGCAAAGCTACAAGCTTGGGGATGCTACGTTTGATAAAGATGATATTTTTAGCCCCCCAAGTTTTGATGAGAATATTTATTATGATGAAAGCATGCCTCCTATTTATGATGATTATATTGATGAAAGTGGATTTGGAGAGGTCATGACTTTATTTAGTGATGAATCCACTATTTCGGAAGAGGTTCCAATTGATTATGAGAACATAGTTGCTATCTATGATGATTATTGTGATGACATGCATGCTATAGAGAATAATGATAACCATTAAACTTGTCATATTGATTTTAATTTTCAATTGAATTATGCCTCACATGATAGTTATTTTGTTGAGCTTGCTTCCACTACTATTCATGAGAAGAAATTTGCTTATGTGGAGAGTAATACAATTTCTATGCTTGTGAAAATAATGCTTTATGTGATGGTTATATTGTTGAATTCATTCATGATGCTACTGAAAATTATTATGAGGGAGGAATATATGCTTGTAGGAGTTGCAATAATATCAAGTTTCCTCTCTATGTGTTGAAAGTTTTGAAGTTATGCTTGTTTTGTCTTCCTATGCTAGTTGATTCTTGTTCCTATAAATTATTTGCTCAAAAAATCCCTATGCATAGGAAGTGAGTTAGACTTAAATGTGCTAGTCATATGCTTCATGATGCTCCCGTTATGTTTCAATTCTTATCTTTTATGTGAGCATCACTAACGTCATCATGCCTAGCTGAAAAGGCATTAAAGAAAAGCGCTTGTTGGGAGATAACCAATATTTACCCCTACTATTTTTGTGTGTTCTCATGATTATGCTACTGTAGTAATTATGTTTTATAGCTTTTGTTTTAATAAAGTTCCAAGTAAAGCCTTTGGGATAGTGTGGATGATAGTTGACTTGATTCTGTGCAAAAACAGAAACTTTTGATCTCAGTGCAGGAATTTTGAAAATTCACTGAAACGTTCTTTTGATCTGAATTTTTGATAAATGATTGATATACAAAATGTCTACTCTGTCTTAATTTTTCAGAATTTTTGGAGTTACAGAGGTACGGAAAGTTTCCAGATTAGTACAAACTGTTTTGTTTTAAACAGATTCTATTTTCTATGTGTTGTTTGCTTATTTTGATGAATCTATGAGTAGTATCGGAGGGTATGAACCATGTAGTTGTTGCAATACAGTAGATATAACACCAATATGAATTTATAATGAGTTTACAACAATACCTAAGTGGTGATTTGCTTTCTTATACTAACGGATATCATAAGATTTTCTGTTGAGTTTTGTGTTGTGAAGTTTTCAAGTTTTGGGTAAAGTTTCAATGGACTACGGAATAAGGAGTGGCAAGAGCCTAAACTTGGGGATGCCCAAGGCACCCAAAGGTAATATTCTAGGACAACCAAGAGCCTAAGCTTGGGGATGCCCCGGATGACATCCCCTCTTTCGTCTTCGTCTATCGGTAAATTTACTTGAGGCTATATTTTTATTCACCACAGGATATGTGTTTTGCTTGGAGCGTCATTTTCTTTTGTTTATATTTTCTTGTTGTTATTCATAGACATGTTTTATATCTTTTAATTCAATAAAAAGGTCAAGTATAACCTTTACCATGCTTATTTTGCAAGTCTTTATGTTGCTGTTTGAAAATAGAAAGTTTGCTGTTATGTTTTGAATATTGGTGAATAGTCAGAACATGATAAAATCATGAAATTTTTACACAATAAGGCACAAAAAAATTTCTATAGTGTGGTAATTTTTCAGAATTTTTGGAGTTAGGGAAGTATGATTCCTCTTGCATTCTTTATAGACTGTTCTATTCATATAGATTGCTGTTATGTTTGAATTGCTTGCATATGTTTGCTTGTTTAATGATTCTATTTGAGGATATGAGTATTAAATATGCATAGGCATTTAGTAGGCAATATCAAATAATAATTCTAGTGATTTGCTACAGTAGAGAATGTTAAGGTTTTGCATTGATTTATACTAACTTATCTCACGAGTTCTTGTTGAGTTTTGTGTGGATGAAGTTATTAAGATTTAGGAAAACTGTGATATGAGAGGAATTAAGGAGACACAAAAGCTCAAGATTGGTGATGCCCAAGGCATCCCTAATTAATATTTTAGGAATTCTCAAGCATCTAAGCTTGGGGATGCCCCGGTTGGCATCCCACCTTTCTTCTTCAACAATGATCGGTCAGTTTTGGTTGAGCCTAAGTTTTTGCTTCTTCACATGATATGTGCTATCCTTTCAATGTCATTTTATTTTATTAGGATTTGCTTGCTATTTGAATAAAATATTCAGATATGAAATACTTAAATAAGAGATAGTCCTTACATAGCTAAATAATTATTCAACTACTCATTGATCTTCACTTTTATCTTTTCGAGTAGTTTGTCATTTACTCTCGAGCTTCACTTATATCCTATGAGTAAATGGTTGAATGATGTGAAAATCCTAAATATGAATTTATATATGTTTCATATGCTTATACCATGGGGAGTAGTGACTTCACATATAAGAAGTAGAGGTGGTAAATTTATTGAAAGTAAGCAAACATGGTATTGGTCACTTGAAAAATTCATGAAAGAATATTGAAGGAAGAGAGGTTTCACATATAAATATACTATCTTGGACATCTTCTATGATTGTGAGCCCCATTAATTATTTTCAAACTTGAGCAAATTAGTTGAAGTCGGACAAGGAAGACAACATAATGAGTTATGCTTGGGTATATTTGTATATAAGTTATATTGTTATGGATCCTCCAATATGTGGTGCTTGCTATTTAGAATCTTTTGCTAGCCAAAATTTCTGTACTAAGTGGGAATACTACTTGTGCATCCAAAATCCTTGAACCAAGTTTCTTCCATGAGTGTCCACCATATCTTCCTATATGCGCTATTTACCTGTCGTTCCAAGTAAATTTGCATGCGCCAAACTCTAAACCTTCAAATATTAATTTGTTTTGTATGTCCGAATCGCTCATGTAGCGACTAGGGACTGTCAGTATTTTCCATGCTAGGTGGGTTATCTCAAAATGAGTGCTTATTCACTTATCATTCATGAGAAAGTGGTTGGTAATTGGGATGCCCAGTCCTATGATCAAAAGATCAAAAACGAAATCGCAAATAATTAAACAAAACTCCGCCAGGATTGTTGATAGTTGGACGGTACCCCTTGTTTCGGACCAGCCATGGATTTTGCTTGTTAGTGGTGGGGAGTAAAAACTTTACCATTCTGTTTGGGAACCGCCTATAATGTATCTAGCATGGAAGATATTGGGAACTCTTGGTTGTTATGTTGACAATGAAAGCATACCTCTCAAAATTATTTCCATCTCTGTTTTAAAAGCTTCGAGCTCTGGCACCTCTACAAATCCCTGTTTCCCTCTGCGATGGGCCTATCTTTTACTTTTATGCAAGAGTCAGTAGTATTCTGATACGTCTCCGTCGTATCTACTTTTCCAAACACTTTTGCCCTTGTTTTGGACTCTAACTTGCATGATTTGAATGGAACTAATCCGGACTAACGCTGTTTTCAGCAGAACTCCCATGGTGTTATTTTTGTGCAGAAATAAAAGTTTTCGGAATGACCTGAAAATCCATGGAGCAACTTTTCAGAATTATTAAAAATAATAGCGAAAGAAATAGTATCAGGGGGCCCACACACTGTCCACGAGGGTGGGGGGCGCCCCCTCCCCCTGGGCGCGCCCCCTGCCTTGTGGGCCCCTTGGACGTCCACCGACCTCAACTCCAACTCCATATATTTGCTTTCGCGGAGAAAAAAAATCAGAGAGAAAGTTTCATCGCGTTTTATGATATGGAGCCATCGCCAAGCCCTAATCTCTCCCGGGAGGGCTGATCTGGAGTCCGTTCGGGGCTCCGGAGAAGGGGATTCATCACCATCGTCATCATCAACCATCCTCCATCACCAATTTCATGATGCTCACCGCCGTGCGTGAGTAATTCCATTGTAGGCTTGCTGGACAGTGATGGGTTGGATGAGATTTACCATGTAATCAAGTTAGTTTTGTTAGGGTTTGATCCCTAGTATCATTATGTTCCGAGATTGATGTTGCTATGACTTTGCTATGCTTAATGCTTGTCACTAGGGCCCGAGTGCCATGATTTCAGATCTGAACCTATTATGTTTTCATGAATATATGTGAGTTCTTGATCCTATCTTGCAAGTCTATAGTCACCTATTATTTGTTATGTTCCGACAACCCCGCAGTGACAATAATCGGGATACTTCTCGGTGATGACCGTAGTTTGATGAGTTCATGTATTCACTAAGTGCTAATGCTTTGGTCCGGTTCACTATTAAAAGGAGGCCTTAATATCCCTTAGTTTCCGTAAGGACCCCGCTGCAATGGGAGGGTAGGACAAAAGATGTCATGCAAGTTCTTTTCCATAAGCATGTATGACTATATTCGGAATACATGCCTACATTACATTGATGAACTGGACCTAGTTCCGTGTCACCCTAGGTTATAACTATTACATGAGGAATCGCATCCGACATAATTATCCATCACTGATCCAATGCCTACGAGCTTGTCACATATTGTGCTTTGCTTATTTACTTCACCGTTGCTACTGTTACAATTACTACAAAACTACTACTGTTACTTTTGCTACCGTTACTGTTACTTCCATACTACTTTGCTACTAAATACTTTGCTGCAGATACTAAGTTATCCAGGTGTGGTTGAATTGACAACTCAACTGCTAATACTTGAGAATATTCTTTGGCTCCCCTTGTGTCGAATCAATAAATTTGGGTTGAATACTCTACCCTCGAAAATGGTTGCGATCCCCTATACTTGTGGGTTATCAAGACTATTTTATGGCACCGTTGCCGGGGAGCATAGCTCTATTCTTTGAGTCACTTGGGATTTATATATGCTGATCACTATGAAGAACTTGAAAGACAAAAGAACTAAGATTTATCCCTCAACTACGAGGGGAGGTAAGGAACTTCCATCTAGCTCAGCACTTGATTCTCCTTCTGTTATGAGCAAACTTGCGACACCTAAACCTGCTTCTGCTATTAATTCTGATATGTCGCATGTTATTGATGATGCCACTTCTACTATGCATGATACTTATGATGAAACTACTTTTGTGCTTGATACTACTTTGGCATTAGGTGAATTTCTTGATGAACAACTTGCTAGGGTTAGAGAGAATGAAATTATTGAAGATGATATTATTGAAGATAGTGATGATGAGGGTTCTCCCCCTAAGTATGAATTGCATGTTGTTCCTGAGGGTTACGTTATGGATGAAGAAACTACTAGAGCTATTCTTGCTTGCAATGATAGATCTGATCTTAAGAAGTTATTAGCTAAATGGAAATAGAAATCCTTAAATGCTAGAATGAAATATGACCCTGCTTTTGCTACTTCACCTATCTTTTTTACTGATAAGGATTATGAATTCTCTGTCGATCCTGAGATAATTACTTTGGTTGAATATGATCCTTTTTATGGCAACGAATCTGAAACTGTTGTGGCACATCTTACTAAATTGAATGATATAGCCACCCTGTTCACTAATGATGAGAAATCTCACTACTATTATACCCTTAAGATATTTCCATTCTCATTAAAGGGTGATGCTAAAAATTGGTTTAATTCTCTTGATCCTGGTTGTGTGCGTAGTCCCCAGGATATGATTTATTACTTCTCTGCTAAATATTTCCCTGCTCATAAGAAACAAACTGCCTTGAGGGAAATATATAATTTTGTGCAAGTTGAAGAAGACAGTCTCCCACAAGCTTGGGGGAGGCTTCTCCGATTACTTAATGCTTTGCCTGATCATCCTCTTAAGAAAAATGAAATACTTGATATCTTTTATAATGGACTAATTGATGCTTCCAAGGACCACTTGGATAGTTGTGCTGGTTGTGTTTTCAGGGAAAGAACAGTCGATCAAGCTGAATTGTTATTGAATAATGTGTTGACTAATGAAAATAATTGGACTCTTCCTGAGCCAATTGAGCCAACTCCTGAGCCAACTCCTGAGCCAATTCCTAAACCTACTCCGAAGAAGAGAGGTGTTCTATTTCTCAGTCCTGAAGATATGCAAGAGACAAAGAAATCTATGAAAGAAAAAGGTATTAAAGCTGAAGATGTTAAGAATTTACCTCCCATTGAAGAAATACATGGTCTTAATATACCACCTATTGAAGAAGCACATGGTCTTGATAACCCGACACAGGTAGTAAAGGTAAATTCTCTCTATAGATACGATAAAGTTGAAATCCCGTCTACTAAGTTTCCTAGCCAATGTTTAGATGAATTTTATGACTTTATGACTAGACAATAAAATTTCAATGCTTATGTTGGTAGAGAATTAAAGAGTAATGCTTACATGATTGGACGCTTGAGTGCTTATATGGCTAGAGTTAAAGGTGAACTTAAATTTATTAGCAAATATGCTTCTATGGTTACCACTCAAGCAGAACAAGTACTTAAAGCTCAAAGTGATTTGCTTGATGAATTAAATAATAAGCATGACTTTGCTATTAGAGTGGCTACTAGAACTGGTAGAATGACTCAGGAACCTTTGTATCCTGAAGGCCACCCTAAGAGAATTAAGCAACATTCTCAGAGAATTAATTTAGAGGCACCTAGTTCTTCTAAAAAGAAGAAAAGGAAAAATGATAGGACTTTGCATGCTTCTAGTGAACCTGTTGTAGACACACCCGAGAATCCCAATGATATTTCTATTTCTGATGCTGAAACACAATCTGGTGATGAACATGAACCTAGTGATAATGTTAATGATAATGTTCATGTTGATGCTCAACTTAGCAATGATAATGATGTAGAGATTGAACCTGCTGTTGATCTTGATAACCCATAATCAAAGAATCAACGTTATGATAAAAGAGATTTTGTTGCTAGGAAGCATGGTAAAGAAAGAGAGCCATGGGTTTAGAAACCCATGCCTTTTCCTCCTAAACCATCCAAGAAAAAGGATGATGAGGATTTTGAGCGCTTTGCTGAAATGATTAGACCTATCTTTTTGCGTATGCGCTTAACTGATATGCTTAAAGTAAATCCTTATGCTAAATACATGAAGGATATCATTACAAATAAAAGAAAGATACCGGAAGCTGAAATTTCCACCATGCTTGCTAATTGTACTTTTAAGGGTGGAATACCAAAGAAACTTGGAGATCCAGGAGTACCAACTATACCATGCTGCATTAAAAGAAACTATGTTAAAACTGCTTTATGTGATCTTGGAGCCGATGTTAGTGTTATGCCTCTCTCTTTATATCGTAGACTTGAATTGAATAAGTTGACACCTACTGAAATATCTTTGCAAATGGTTGATAAATCAATTGCTATACCTGTCGGCATTTGTGGGGATGTGCCTATTGTGATTGCAAACGTTATTATCTTAACGAACTTTGTTATTCTTGATATTCCCGAGGACGATAGTATGTCGATTATCCTTGGTAGACACTTTTCGAATACTGCAGGGGCTGTTATTGATTGCAACAAAGGCAATGTCACTTTTCACGTTAATGGTAATGAGCTTACGGTACACTTTCCGAGGAAACAACCTCAAGTTCATAACATCAATTATATTGGAAAAATTCCATCAATTATTATTGGAGGTTTTGAATTTCCTCTTCCTACTGTCAAGAAGAAATATGATATTCTTATTATTGGGGATGTGCATATCCCCGTTGAGGTAACCTAGTGTTATTCGAAATTTCTCCGGTTTCATGTTATTCGGAATGAGTTTGTTAACAAGACTTGATCAATCTTGTTAGTGGATTCCTTTCGATGAGCATGAGATGGATGAAACTAGAAGGCACAACCTTCTGTACCCTCCTTTTACTTTCTGTTATTTAGATTAAATAAAGTAAAAATAGTATTATCTGTCTGTTTTCTGAATTATTCATGTAATAAAAAATATCGCAAAAATAAAAGTTCTCCAAATGCCCTGCAAACTTAGTATGATTTTTTCTGGAGTATTTGAGAATATTTGGCACTGAGAACACAGCAGGGGGAGCTGTCACCTGGCCACGAGGGTCCTGGGCGCGCCCACCCTTACAGGGCGCGCCCCTACCTCATGGGCCCATGGTGGCCCCCTCCACTTATTCCTACACCCACACACTTCCTCTTCCTCTCAAAAAAAATCCCCATCTAGCTCAAGCACGAGTTCTAGCTTGTTTTGCTGCAATTTTTGATCTCCTTGCTCAAAGCTCCATTCACAAAACTGCTTTGGGGGATTGATCCTTGGTATGTGACTCCTCCAATGGTCCAATTAGTTTTTGTTATAGTGCTTTATTCATTGCAAATTTTTGCTGCCTAGGTGACCCTGTTCTTGAGCTTGCATGTCAAATTTATGAGGTCCCAAGTAATTCTAATGCATGATATAGGCTCTAGGCACTTGTGGGAGTAGTTGCTATCAATCTTGTTTAGTTTGATTCACTTTTATTTTGAGTTATTGAAAATTTCAGAAATTTTTCAAATGAAGAAATATGTCTAGAAAAATGTACCAAGGTGGTTCTTCAAGAAAGCAAGGACCCAGGCGCGCTATGCGTGAGCAAGACGATGAACCACCAAGGAAAGCTGATGTGCAGCCTTGTGAATGGCCGTCAGAAGAATTTATGGTCAATGCAGACATCAAGGATGAATTTGATGCATATGTGCGTAATGCCGATCTTGAGGACTTCATGCAAGATAAGTGTCCTCAGTACTACTATTTGACTGATTCATTCGTGAGAAGGTTTAAATTTACATCTTCGCGTAATTCTCAAAGTGTTCTGTTTGATATTTATGATCAATCATATACCATGGACCTAGAAGATTTTACTACTGCTTGCAAACTCCCACAGTGGGTAGTGTTAATGAAACTCGTAAATCAGAATATAAAGACTTTCTTGCTAGTATCACTGTGGGAGAATCTAGAGAAATAGCACAAGCTACCATAGAGAGCATTCATTTTCCTGCTATACATTATTTTGCTCTCTTCATTGGTAGATGCATTAACGGTAAGGATGAAGCATGTCACATGTGTGTTCCTGATCTTTGTGTTCTCAAGAGTGCTGTATTAGGTGATAAAGAATACAACTTGGGGGCAATTGTTGCACGTAGGTTGCATAACAATGGTTTAGTTGGAGATTTAGTTGGAGGGATTTATGCGACCTGTGTGGCTAATTATCTTGGTATACTTCACGTGAGGGTGATAGGGAGTTGCCTCCCGCTTATTTAGATTATAATGCTATGGTCAGTCATCATTTTCTTGAGAGGAATGAACAATTCCTCCAGTATCGACTAATCTTTGATAGACGTCGCGCTGTCCATGTTACTCTCCCCGCTCCTTCCCTTTCTGACTACCAGGAAAAAAGAAGATATGTTGTCACCAGGGAGGAGGCAAATGAGTACGAGAGGAGGACGGAGGCAGCTCGCCGCCATGCCGCAGCTCAGGAGGCATTGGCTGCTGCATCTCAGTACGACCCCAGTTACAACTACGGATATCAGTCAGGCTATCCATGGCCATAGACCAACTTAGGCCAAAAGCCTAAGCTTGGGGGAGTACGTATTTCTCACCGGCATTACATTCATGTTCACACACTCATTCTAGTTGTGAGTATTCATACTTTTTCATTGTATTATCCATGCTAGTTTAATTCTTTTTCTAGGTTTCTTCTTGTGTGTTTGATAAACCTTAAGAAAACCAAAAAAATTAGTTAGTTTAATTTCTATGCTTTTAGTAGTAATTAAAAGAAAACCCCAAAATATTTCTTGTTCTTCTTTTTGCTTGTTGGGAGCTTTCCCGTGTAAATAGTTTTATTTCTTTTCTTTGGGGGTCGAGAGGAGAAGACCATAATGAAAATGTTTAGTGGCTCTAATATGCATGCTTGTTGATTTAACCAAGAGCCCATATTACCTTGTCTTCTCCCTTGAATTGAATGCTTGCAGATTCCAGCTTAGTCCAATGCACGTGCACTATTATTATTATCCACATCGTTCGATCGTGCAAGTGAAAGGCGATAATGACGATATATGATGGACTGACTGAGATGAGAGAAGTTGGTATGAACTCAACCTCTCTTGTTTTTGTAAATATGATTAGTTCATCGTTCCTGATTCAGCCTATTGTGAATAAACATGTTTGCAATGACAATTAGAGATTATAGTTGCTTATGCCATGCTTAATTAGCTAGGAGCTTATAATGGTTTACCTTGCGTGCCAACATGTTGTTAAAATGGTTGTGATGTGGTATGATAGGGTGGTATCCTCCTCTGAATGATTCGAGTGACTTGACTTGGCACATGTTCACACATGTAGTTGAAACAAAATCAACATAGCCTTCATGATATTTATGTTCTTGGTGGATTATGTCCTACTCATGTTTGCCCTCAGGGTTGATTAATTTTAATGCATGTTCATGACTGTTGTCGCTCTCTCAGTTGGTCGCTTCCTAGTCTTTTGCTAGCCTTCACCTGTACTAAGCGGGAATACTGCTTGTGCATCCAAACTCCATAAACCCCAAAGTTATTCCATATGAGTCCACCATACCTTCCTATATGCGGTATTTACCTGCCGTTCCAAGTAAATTTGTATGTGTCAAACTCCAAACCTTCAAATGAAATTCTATTTTGTATGCTCGAACAGCTCATGTATCAACTAGGGCTGTCTGTATCTTCCATGCTAGGTGGGTTATTCTCAAGAGGAGTGGACTCCACTCCTCATTCACGAGAAAATGGCTAGTAACCGGGATGCCCAGTCCCATGATCAAAAGATCAAATCAAATCAAAATAATTAAAAAAAAATCCCCAGGATTGTTGCTAGTTGGAAGCACCCGTTGTTTCGGGCAAGCTATGGATTGATGCTTGTTGGTGGTGGGGGAGTATAAACTTTACCATTCTGTTTGGGAACCGCCTATAATGTATGTAGCATGGAAGATATCAAGATCTCATAGTTGTTGCATTGACAGTGAAAGTATACCGCTCAAAATGTTATTTATCTCTATTTTAAAATCGAGCTCTGGCACCTCTACAAATCTCTGCTTCCCTCTGTGAAGGGCCTATCTATTTACTTTTATGTTGAGTCATCACCCTCTTATTAAAAAGCACCTGCTGGAGAGCACCGTTGTCATTTGCATGCATTACTATTAGTTTATATTGGGTATGACTATGACTGGATCTCTTCTACCATGAATTACAATGTTTAGTCAGTCCTTGATCTTTAAAGGTGCTTTGCATTTATGTTTTGCGGTCTCAGAAAGGGCTAGCGAGATACCATCTTGTTATATCATATTATGATTGTTTTGATAAAGTGTTGTCATCCGAGATTTATTATTATTGCTCGCTAGTTGATTATGCCATTGATATGAGTAAACATGAGACCTAAGTGTTATTGTGAATATGGTTAGTTCATAATCTTTGCTGAAAACTTGAATGCTGGCTTTACATATTTACAACAACAAGAGCAAACAGAGTTTGTAAAAGTTCTTCTTTGTCACTTTCAGTTTGTCAACTGAATTGCTTGAGGACAAGCAAAGGTTTAATCTTGGGGGAGTTAATACGTCTCCATCGTATCTACTTTTCCAAACACTTTTGCCCTTGTTTTGGACTCTAACTTGCATGATTTGAATGGAACTGACCCGGACTGACGCTGTTTTCAGCAGAACTGCCATGGTGTTATTTTTGTGCAGAAATAAAAGTTCTCGGAATGACCTGAAAATCCACGGAGCAACTTTTCAGAATTAATAAAAAATACTGGCGAAAGAAATAGCGTCAGGGGGCCCACACCCTGTCCACGAGGGTGGGGGACGCGCCCGCTCCCCCTGGGCGCGCCCCCTGCCTCGTGGGCCCCCTGGACGTCCACCGACCTCAACTCCAACTACATATATTTGCTTTCACGGAGAAAAAAATCAGAGAGAAAGTTTCATTGCATTTTACGATACGGAGCCGCCGCCAAGCGCTAATCTCTCTTGGGAGGGCTAATCTGGAGTCCGTTCGGGGCTCCGGAGAGGGGGATTCGTCGCCGTCATCATCATCAACCATCCTCCATCACCTATTTCATGATGCTCACCGCCGTGCGTGAGTAATTCCATCGTAGGCTTGCTGGACGATGATGGGTTGGATGAGATTTACCATGTAATCAAGTTAGTTTTGTTAGGGTTTGATCCCTAGTACCATTATGTTCTGAGATTGGTGTTGCTATGACTTTGCTATGCTTAATGCTTGTCATTAGGGCCCAAGTGCCATGATTTCAGATTTGAACCTATTATGTTTTCATGAATATATGTGAGTTCTTGATCCTATCTTGCAAATCTATAGTCACCTATTATGTGTTATGATCCGACAACCCCGAAGTGACAATAATCGGGATACTTCTCGGTGACGACCGTAGTTTGAGGAGTTCATGTATTCACTAAGTGCTAATGCTTTGGTCCGGTTCTCTATTAAAAGGAGGCCTTCATATTGCTTAGTTTCCATTAGGACCCTGCTGCCACGGGAGGGTAGGACAAAAGATGTCATGCAAGTTCTTTTCCATAAGCACGTATGACTATATTCAGAATACATGCCTACATTACATTGATGAACTGGAGCAAATTCTGTGTCACCCTAGGTTATAACTATTACATGAGGAATCACATCTGACATAATTATCCATCACTGATCCAATGCCTACGAGCTTTTCACACATTGTGCTTTGCTTATTTACTTTACCGTTGCTACTATTACAATTACTACAAAACTACTACTGTTACTTTTGCTACCGTTACCGTTACTTCCATACTACTTTTCTACTAAATACTTTTCTGCAGATACTAAGTTATCCAGGTGTGGTTGAACTGACAACTAAACTGCTAATAGTTGAGAATATTCTTTGGCTCCCCTTGTGTCGAATCAATAAATTTGGGTTGAATACTCTACCCTCAAAAACTGTTGCGATCCCCTATACTTGTGGGTTATCATATTCCTTCTCATTCCAACCTACGCTTTAGTTGGCAAGTATCATGCGGCCGGGAAAGATCTAAGCATACATGGCCATTTGAATATGTTTGGTCATGAATTATTATTTTTGACAATTATCTATATGATAAATAAGTTGGGAGGCAAAACATTAAGCCCCTATCTTTCTCTGTGTTCAATGGATGCTATTTGTTCTAAAAATATGCTTTGAGTGATAGAAATCATGGAAGACTATATGATAGTTGAGTATGTGGAATTTGCTAAATCAAAGGTCTTACATAGACCCTTCCTGAAAATAAGATGAATTGCAATTGTTTGATGACTGAGAACATAGTTTGTTAGTTTTCAAGAAAGTTTATGGTCTATGCTTTAACATGTGAATAGCTTGTTACTTGATCATGAGAAGCTTTATGATATGAGCTACTATTATGATATATAATGATGCTGGAAAAAGTGATTAAAATTATCATTGATCAAACTTGTGCACTTGCTAACATTCACATTTCATAAATTCTTTCTTTTATCATTTACCTACTCGAGGACGAGCAGGAATTAAGCTCGGGTATGCTGATACGTCTCCAATGTATCTATAATTTATGAAGTACTCATGCTATTATATTATCCATCTTGGATGTTTTATATGCATTTATATGCTATTTTATATGATTTCGGGACTAACCTATTAACCTAGAGCCCAGTGCCAGTTTCTGTTTTTTCCTTGTTTTGGAGTTTTACAGAAAAGGAATACCAAACGGAGTCCAAATGACCTGAAAATTTACGGTGATGTTTTATGGACCAGAAGAAGCCCCCGAAGCAAAAGAGTTGGGCTAGAAGATCCACGAGGCCTCCACAAGGGTGGAGGGCTCCCCCCTAGGGCGCGCCCTCCAGTCTTGTGGGTTCCTCATGGACCCCCCTAACTTGTGCTCGACGCCAAAAATTCCTATAAATATAGAAACCCCTAGAAATAAACCTAGATCGGGAGTTATGCCGCCGCAAGCCTTTATAGACATGAAAAACCTCTCGGGACCCTGTTCCGGCACCTTGTCGGAGGGGGAACCCATCACCGGTGGCCATCTTCATCACCCCGGCGCTCTCCATGACAAGGAGGGAGTAGTTCACCCTCGAGGATGAGGGTATGCACCAGTAGCTATGTGTTTGATCTCTCTCTCTCTCCCTCGTGTTCTTGATTCGGCACGATCTTGATGTACCGCGATCTTTGCTATTATAGTCGGATCATATGATGTTTCTCCCTCTCTACCTTGTGATGAATTGAGTCTTTTCCATTGAGGTTTTGTTATGTCAGATTGATTCTTTGGATGTGAGAGCACTTGATGTATGTCTTCGATGGGATATCCGTGGTAACAATGGGATGTTCTGTTGATCCACTTGATGTATGTTTTGGTTATAACCTTGCGGATTCCCGTGGTGACATTGGCGTAATCTATGCGTAAGAGTTGATGCATGTTTTTGTATCCCTTTCTCCGGTAGAAATCTCGGGATGCTCATGAAGTCCTTTGTGGTGGATTGAATATTATGAATCTGAAGTTGTTTGATGCATATCGCATAATTGACCCACGAATACTTGTGGTGACATTGGAGCATCTAGGTGACATTAGGGTTGATTGATGTGTGTCGTATTGTGTTATTTCACTACGAACTCTAGGGCTGTTTGTGACACTTATAGGAATAGCTCAATGGATTGATCGGAAAGAATAACTTTCAGGTGGTTTCATACCCTACAAGCAATTTCATCTTATGTTCTCCGCAATAGGAACTTTGGAGTGATTCCTTGTTGCATATTGAGGGATTGTTATATGATCTAATTATGTTAGCATTGTAGAGAGAACTTGCATTAGTAAAAGCATGAACCCTAGGCCTTGTTTCGAAGCATTGCAATACCGTTTTTGCTTACTTTTATTACTAGTTACCTTGCTGTTTTTATATTTTTCAGATTACAAAAACCTATATCTACCATCCATATTGCACTTGTATCACCATCTTTTCGCCAAACTAGTGCACCTATACAATTTACCATTGTATTGGGTATGTTGGGGACACAAGAGACTCTTTGTTATTTAGTTGCAGGGTTGTATGAGAGAGACCATCTTCATCCTACGCCTCCCACGGATTGTTAAGCCTTAGGTCATCCACTTGAGGGAAATTTGCTACTGTCCTACAAAACTCTGCGCTTGGGGGCCCAACACAAGTCTACAAGAAGAAGGTTGCCTTGTAGACATCACTGCGCCGCCAGCGCCCTATGGTGTCTCTGTGCCACCGGCGTATGGTGCCTACCCGTTGGCCTCGTCGCCTCCTGGCGTCCCTTCATCACATGGGGCGCCCTACGGCTGTTCCTCGATTGAGTTGGTGCCCTCTTCGGTCCAGTCGGGGGTTGCTCCATCCCCGGGCTTCTATGCGCCGCCGCCGCCCTCAGATCATGTCGTTGCGACTGCGCCATTTTACTTTGCGCACCTCATCCCGGTGAAGCTCATGACGGATAATTACCTGTCGTGGCATGTGAGGGAGTCCTGGATTCGGGAGTCCCCAAGTGTTTGGCCCAGGAATATGGGCCGGGTTGAATGGGCCGTAAAGATCAAGCTAAAGACCATCCTCTGTGTCCGGGCGGGACTTCTCCATACGTGAATGGCAAGATTAGAGTACAGGTGTATTGTTTCCTTCCCTGGTGAACCAACCTTGTATAAATCCTAGGTCCCTCCGGTGTGTATATAAACCGGAGGGTTTAGTCCATAGAGGCTATCATCATTACCATCATCAGAATATTCATAGGCTAGACATCTAGGGTTTAGCGACCATGATCTCGGGGTAGATCAACTCTTGTAACCTCTATACTCTTCGAATATAATCAAGCAGGAGTAGGGTTTTACCTTCTTTAAGAGGGCCCGAACCTGGGTAAACATTGTGTCCCTTTGTTCACTGTTACCATCGATCCTTAGATGCACAACTTGGGCCCCCCTACCCGAGATCTCCCGGTTTTGACACCGACATTGGTGCTTTCATTGAGAGCTCTGCTGTGCGGTCTAAAAAAGCGATCTATGGCTCGCCTAGTCATCAACGACAATATCACTTCTGGAAGGAGCCCGACTTCTGGGCAGACCCTCCAACTCGGCGGTTTCATTGTGGGAGCTTGTACGGCCGTCAAGCCCACAACACCCACTGCGACCGCCGAATACCGTCGTCACATTGGCCTCGAGTACTCTGAAAAGATGTATCCAGCAAATGTCTCATCTTTGAATGAGATGCTGGATCGCATCGCCGCCCTGGGGGTCTCTATGGACTATGATCGGATCGGGCTCAGGCCTGACCAGAGGGAAATTTATCGCCCGCCATTCACCCACCTCATAGCAGTCGCTGAGAAATAGGCCGAAGACACTTCTCTCCCTATGTTGAAGACCAAGTATGTTCGGGTCTCCGAATCCCTTGAGCCGGATACTCTCCCTTCGGATGGGTTTCATGTCTTCCTAACTCTAGCTCGGATGTAGGATCGGGGGAGCCCTTGAATCTCGCGGACCTGAACCAGTCGTCTTGGAGAACGTACAAGCTCCAAATACAGATGTGGGACATGATTCAAATTTTAAACCACCCAGCCACCACAATCAATATTCTCCAAGAAACTCAGGTCCTCCAGATATATACGACCTAATGTATGTGCGGCAGCAACCTCAGGAAACGGTCCACCACTTTTGGGCCAGATTCCTGCTTGTTAGAAACAAGATCAAAGATTGCCCTGACGATGACGTAGTTTCGGTCTTTCATCACAATTGCACCGACGAGGGAATATTGAATGCCCTCGACCGTCATCACATACAAAGCTTTACAGAACTATCACAGGTAGTACAAAAGTACTGTGCGATGGAAAGCACATGGAGGGCCTAGAAAACTCAACTGAGCCCGCTGCCTTCAAGTAGTGTGTGGCCCGGACTAAACAGATACACCGTAGCGGGTCACCCAACCACAAGTCGGTGGGCAGAAAAAATAAACCCTTCATGGGACATAGGTCCATTCTTGACGAACTCCTTAACAAGCCCTGTCCGATACTAGCCACTCCAAGCACAGACCGAAACCATAACCTTCAAGCATGTTGGGTACTCCGAGAAGTAGCAAAAAGTGGAGAGGACATACTCACCACCACTCCAGAGAAATACTCTTCGGAGAGGGATAAATTTAACATGCTCATGGTCTTCGAGACATTTTCTTCAAATAATCGGCGCAAAAGGGCACTCCGTGACCTTGCTGAAGTCCACCAAGTTACCGCACTGAGCCCATGGAACGCCATGGCAATAACATTTGCAGCCGCAGACAAACCAAATGCTCAGTCAGTCCGAGCACCCGCCGCCCTAGTTCTAAACCCCATTGTGGATGGTTTTCGGCTTACTAAAGTGCTCATGGACGACGGCAGTGGGCTTAATCTCATCTATGGAGACACGCTCGACAAAATACAGATGGATAGATCACGCATCAAGCAAAACAATACCACCTTTCGAGCATTATCCCCAGTCGAGAAGCACGATGCTCTGGGAGAATTAGACTGGATGTGGTATTCGGCATGCCCGAAAACTACAGAACCGAAGAGTTGCTCTTTCATGTGGTCCCCTTCAACAGTGTGTATCACGCCATCCTCGGACGGGACGCCTTCTCACGCTTCCAAGCTATACCCCATTACAGATATATGAAGCTTAAAATGCCCGGACCCAACGGAATCATCACAATTTTTAGCGACCCGGACAAAGCCCTCCATGGCGAAAACGAAATCGCATCCCTGGCCCTCGAGGCGTTATCCGAAGCCCTAGCAGCCGAAGAACTAAAGAACTTACGGTCCACGGTGGATAGGGAGGATGCGATCCTTGATAAGAGATCTAAATCCACCTCTTTTAAGCCAGCTGAGGAAATAGTTAAATTTAAAGTGCACCCGATGGACCCTAACAAGACAACGTCTATCGGAGCACAACTGGATCCAGCAGTGGACGCCGCTCTATGCACATTCTTGCGAGAGAATTGGGATACCTTCGCTTGGCACCCTTCATATATGCCCGACATCCCATGCAGGCTAGCCGAACACAGTCTCAATATAATCAAGGGATTCAAACCCGTGAAGCAGACACTGTGACGATTCTACAAACCCAAGCATCAAGCCATAGGAGTAGCCAAGTTGCTAGAGGCTGGGTTTATTAGGGAAATCAAACATCCAGATTGGTTAGCCAACTTGGTCATGGTACCAAAGAAGGACAAATCCTGGCGCCTGTGCGTCGATTTCAAAGACCTCAACAAGGCTTGCCCTAAAGACCCTTTCCCATTGCCTTGCATTGACCAAATCATTGACACGACTGCAGGACATGATTCTTTGTGTTTCCTCGACGCCTATTCCGGATACCATTAGATTAAAATGATGGAATCGGATCAGGCCGCAACAGCGTTCATCACCCCTTACGGTCCTTTCTTCTTCAACACCATGCCCTTTGAGCTCAAAAACGCTGGGGCTAACTACCAGCGTATGATTCAAACATGCTTGGAAAAACAAATCGGCAAAACAGTCAAAGCATACATGGACAACATGGTCATCAAGACAAAGTGCGTTGAAACACTGGTGGACGATCTTCGCCTCACCTTCGATAACCTCCGTACATACGACATACGGCTCAATCCGGAAAAATGTGTCTTCGGAGTCCCAGCCGGAAAATTGCTAGGGTTCAATGTTTCCCATAGAAGAATTGAAGCAAACCCAGCCAAGATCCAAGCTCTGTCACAATTGGCTATACAAGCAGACCTAAAGCAAGTCCAAAAACTAGCACTGTGCGTCGCGGCCTTAAGCCGTTTCATCTCCAAATTGGGAGAAAAAGCATTACCACTCTACAAGCTACTACGACGCACTGATAGCTTTGAGTGGACGGACGCTGCCACAACCGGACTGGAAGAAATCAATGCCCTACTCACAAGCAATCCAATCCTAGCTGCCCTAGGTGTTGGTGAGCCTATGTTATTATACATTTAGGCTACTAACCAAGTAGTTAGTGCCATGCTCGTTGTCGAGCAAGGGGAAGAGGGACATAAATTCCGCACCCAAAAGCCAGTCTATTATGTATCGGAGGTCCTCACACCTTGCAAATCCCGATACCCCCACTACCAGAAGATAGCCTATATGGTCTTCATGGCATCTTGAAAACTACAACACTAGTTTCAAGAGTGTTCGATCACAGTGGCATCAGAAGTACCACTTAACGACATTATCAACAACAGGGACGGCACTGGCCGCATTGCTAAATGGGCCATCAAGCTTTTACCATTTGAAATAATATACAAGCCATGCCGGGCTATTATATCCTAGGTGTTGGCCGACTTTGTTGCTGAATGGACTGAATCCGAACTCCCTAAAGAGTACAGTTCATACTCCAATTGGATTATGTACTTCGACGACTCCAAAATGCTGGCCAGACTAGGGGCTGGCGTCATCCTAACATCTCCTACTAGGGATACAATCTGCTATGTATTACAGATTATGTATACAGATGCCAACAATGCAGCCAAATATGAGGCACTTCTGCATGGTCTTCGCATGGCCGTATCCATGGGTATACAATGCCTGGAGGTGCGTGGTGATTCAAACCTCGCAATATCCCAAGTCAATGGAGAGTTCGACGCAAAGGACCCAAAAATGGCGGCATATCGAAATGCCATCTTAAAAATATCAGCTCGGTTCGAGGGACTTGAGTTTCATCATGTCGCTCCAGACAGTAACCAGGCAGCTAACATCCTTGCTTGCATGGGCGCTAAGCGTGACCCTGTGCCACCTAACACTTTCGTGGAAAGGCTCTTCAAGACATCCATAGTATGGCAGGGTGAGAGCAGAGAAGATAGTGCGGACCTGGTCACACCCCTAGCTGCCGAACACACTGCAGATACCATCGGGGGTCCGGATATCGAGATAACACTATCTGCTCATGAGATCATGGTTGTTGTCACTCCATGGACCGAACCATTCCCGGCCTACCTTAATAGGCAGGAGCTTCCTAGTGATCGGAATGAAGATCGATACATAGTTCGGCGCTCTAAAGCCTTCAAAGTGCATGAGGGTGAACTGTACGAAAAGAGCACTACCGGAGTCCTCCAAAGGTGTATCTCCGAAGAGGAGGGAAGGCAACTCTTGGTAGAAATACATGCTAGTCTAGGCGATCATCACGCTGCAGCTCGAGCCCTCGTAAGCAAGGCTTTCAGGACATGCTTTTTCTGGCCCACGGCCCGAGCAAACGCTCAAGCCCTTGTCCAACATTGTGTGGTCTGCCAGCTTTTCGCCAATCAAAGTCACATGCCTCCCACCACATTAAAAACAATCCTACTTGGCCCTTTGCGATCTGGGGGCTTGATATGGTTGGTCCTCTTAAAGGGGGAAGCCATAAAAATAAATACTTGCTGGTAATGGTAGATAAATTCACTAAATGGATAGAGGCCAAACCAGTAAAAACAGCTGAGGCAGGGCCAGTGATTGACTTTATATCCGGTGTGGTACACCGTTTTGATGTCCTGCACAGTATCATCACTTATAATGGCTCCAATTTTATAGCCGATGAGGTGAGAACCTAGTGCGCTAAGTTGGGCATTAAACTCGACTATGCATCTGTATACCACCCTCAAACAAATGGCCAAGTCGAACGGGCCAATGGTCTGATCATGAGTGGCATTAAGCCCAGACTGGTGCACTCTTTACGAGAATCAGACAAGCACTTGGTTGAGGAACTCAATTCCGTACTCTGGGGGAAGGCAACTCTTGGCAGAAATACATGCTCGTCGGGGCGATCATCACGCTGCAGCTCGAGCCCTCGTAAGCAAGGCTTTCAGGACATGCTTTTTCTGGCCCACAGCCCGAGCAGACGCTCAAGCCCTTATCCAACATTGTGTGGGCTGCCAACTTTTCGCTAATCAAAGTCACATGCCTCCCACCGCATTAAAAATAATCCCCATTACTTGGCCCTTTGTGATTTGGGGACTTGATATGGTTGGTCCCCTTAAAGGGGGAAGCCATAAAAATAAATACTTGCTGGTACTGGTAGATAAATTCACTAAATGGCTAGAGGCCAAACCAGTAAAATAGCTGAGGCAGGGCCAGTGATTGACTTTATATCAAGTGTGGTACACTGTTATGGTCTCCTACACAGTATCATCACTCATAATGGCTCCAATTTTACAGCCGACGAGGTGAAAACCTGGTGCACTAAGTTGGGCATTAAACTCAACTATGCATCTGTATACCACCCTCAAACAAACGTACAAGTCGAACGGGCCAATGGTCTGATCATGAGTGGCATTAAGCCCAGACTGGTACGCTCTTTACGAGAATCAGACAAGCATTAGGTTGAGGAACTCGCTTCCATACTCTGGGGACTCCGGACCATGCCAATCGATCGACCGGATACACACCCTTCTTTATGGTGTACGACACATAGGCCGTATTGCCCTGTGACATTATTCATGACTCACCTCGAGTGCGCATGTATGAAGAGCGAGAAGACGAATTAGATCAACAAGATGACCTAGATGAACTCGAATAGGAGCGCGATGTTGCTAAAGCTCGTTCTGCATTTTATCAGCAGGCCAGGCGTTACCAAAGCATAGAAGTGTGGGCTAAGACATACAATGTCACAGAACTTGTTTTACGCCTCCCAGAAAAGAAAAAGGACAAGCTCAAACCAAAATGGAAGGGCCCCTTCGTCATAGATGAAGTCCTTACTAGAGGAGCCTATCACCTTCGCAATGCAGCGGATAATCGCCTTGAGCCGAACCCATGGAACACTGCCTGGCTCCGGAGATTCTACGCGTAGTTCGGCCTCCTTAGGTTTCACTTTAACTAGGTTTTTTCCTTTCTTCTCTCCTTTTTTGTTTTTCCTTCCCAATGTATGTTCGGATCAACCGTACTATTCGGGGTACACATCTTTAAAAGCGTACACCCCACCATACATGGGGGCTTATCTAACGAAGCATATTATTAAAAGCTTGTAGCTTCCATTGTTTATGTCGGTTGTTTTAATACAAACTTTTGCCATTATATTATGACTTAAGTTTTTGCCAAGCTAGGTTGCCTTGCTCGTGTGTTTATACTCTACGTTCCCGATTGTTCGGCTAGGGTGTAAAGGGAGTACCTCTGCAATTTTTACAACCGGGTTATCCGGATCTGTACCTCAGACAGGTGAAGCCGAAAGCTAGCGTTCATAAGGGAATAATTGGTCAGCAAATAAACAACGGACTGTTTTTTGGAACAACTACGGAATCGGCTGTCTGTAATTGGGATACAAGCCTAGGCATGCATAATTTACCATGTCAACCCAAGGAAAGGAACCCCTAATGGAACTATTTTTCTTGGAAGATGTTTCTTACATTAAACAATAATATAACATAATCCCTCGAACACATTTTGCCTGTTCGAGCAATATGACCAGATTGCCTGGTTTCCGAAGATACTAAATCTTTCCTATATAAAATAGTATACGGAAACACTCCAACTTCTTGGTTCGGAGGTGGAAGCCGAAGGTGTGTGATGACAATTTTTTTTACAAGTTCAGCAGGAGATAAGTTCGGTCATAAAGTACATTGATACAAAGAATCGAATGCCTACTCTCTTTTCATGCCATCTATAAGGCTATCTAGCTTACAATCTTCTTGCGAATTTTTCACCGCTATCATTACTTGGTCATATACCAAGTTTACTGGAATTTCCTTCCCATCTGGTCCCTGGGGTCCAACTCTGTCGGATTTCGGGTTCCGCAAACCCTTGAAAGGTTCAAACTCTGGGTGCGTGCGGAGATCTCAACCTACCCAGCCCGCCTACTCACGATCCTCTAAGCTCAACACGTCGAGCTCAAAGGGACGAAGAGACATAACAGTTTATCATGGTTCGGGCCACCTCCCGGTGTAATACCCTACTCCAACGTTTTGGTGGATTGCCTCGAGGGGATGAGGAAGAACTAGTACAGCGGACGAACTAGCCTCAGGAGGTGGGGTGTTCTTGAGCTCAAGGGAGCTGGTGAGGTGGTCGGGTGAGAATGGATCCGATCCCCCTCTTCGGTGGTGGCTAAGTCCAATTTATAGTGGCCTTGGTCCTCTTTCCAAATGTTGGCGGGAAGGGATCCCACAACGGCCAGATTTATAGGGGGACAGGAAGTACATCCTATCCTGACTAAGTGGTCTTCACCTGCGAGGTCTTGGTCTGGTTGCGCCAGAATGGAAACCTTTGGGTGATTCCTCGGGGCTCTGCGCCTGCTACTTGCCTCCTTTGCACCAAAGAGGAAACTGGTACTCTACGCCCGCTGGCGCCCGCCTGGCACCCGCCTGGCCTTGGTCGTCATGGCTTACATTAGCTGAGCCTCGTGAGGTGCACCCTGCATAGAAATCTCCGCCCCTCGAGAGCCAGCCTGAGGAGGCCGATCCCCTTCGAGGTCTTGGCGTCGTCCGCCTCGCAAGGCTTGGCCCCTCGCAAGGGTCTTGAGTCGTTGATGCTGAAGCTGGGCCATACCAGGCCGTCGATGGAGTCGCGCAGTGGGCCATAGGCAGGCAAGTCTGGGTACCCCCGTATCGAGAACGCTGACAGTAGCCCCCGGGCCCAAGGCGCGCCCGGACTTGGCTTCTAGGCAAAGCCAAAGGGCAAGTGCGGAGCGCCGTGGGACCTAACCGCCTACGGCCTTGAACGACAGGTGGCAATTGATGGGATGTGGGCGTCTCCACTTCCCCACACTGCCTCGGCAACCGTTCGACTTGACGAGTTGATGCTGCATGCAGAAGATCATCATTACGCGAGGTCGTGGACGCCGGCGGTTAGCCTCTCTTCGGCTATAAATGAGGGAAGGGGCAGAGCCCCCCTCGCAAATCTCTTCCTCCATCTTCTCGCTGCTTGTTTCCCCTCCTTCTCCATCTTGCTTTTGCTTCCATGGCGCCGATGAGGAGGTTTTCTATGGCCGAAAAGGGGAAGGCTCCCAAGGAGGGTCCAGCTTCTCCGCCTCCCAAGAGAGCCCGCGGCCGTCCCCGCAAGCACCCACCACAGGGGGCGCGGGCATGCATATCCAAGGGCTGACATCTCCCTTGGCGCTCGTGGTGGTACTTCTTCTTGCGGCGGGGTCCACCGGCTCCGGGGCAGCCCCACGACAAGGGGATGCGCGCCGTGGTTGCGCGCCTTCCTCGCCCATGCTTTTCTCCTTGCTGGACGTGCTCCTGGAGTTTGTGGTGTGGTCGGAGGTGCCCGTCGGCACCTCGCTCCGGCTCCTGCGCTTCTTCTCTAGCGAGCTGCCATCCTCAGGGCTCGATGGCCTCTGGCTGCAGGCTGACTGTTGCATCAGGGCCTTGTGGGTGAGGAATGAGGTCGCCGCCACGGGCAGTGTGGTCCTGACTCGTGGCTGGCAGACGTTCGCCTGCGCACGAGGCCTGAGTGGGAGGTGCACCCTCCACTTCAAGTACGACGGCCTGACGACCCTCTTTGTGAGGGTGTTCAAGGAGGACGGCCGCCGCGTGTGGTGCTACCCAGAAGATAGTAGCGACGACGAGGGCGACGAGGGTGAACTTGGCCTTGGCGACGTACGCTCCTCCTCCCGCAGCGGTAGCTCTTCCTCGGATGAGATCTCGAGCAGAGGCGGCCATGACTAGCCCCCACGCCGTCGAGCTCGGATCGAGGGCGGCAGTGGGTCGTCCCACCGCCACGCGCCGGTCAAGCTGGAGGGAAGCCCGGCATGAGCTCGGGGCTGCCGAACTTGGACTCGAGAACCGCCGCGGCCTTGGGCCCCTTGCGGGTGAACTGCTGGAGCGTTGGGGCCACCTTGAGGTGCTGCTTGAGGACGCGGCGCTGGCGCTGGATCTGCATGCCCTTGGGCCATTTCTGTTTAGCCTTTCGTTTCTTCTGCAATTCGAAAAAAGTAGTGTGCCCCACTGGGGTGTGTAATGAACTATGGCAGTTATGCCCTTTTTATGCAATGCTGGTTATCTTAATGTCGTGCCATGATGACTATACTCTGGGTAGGCAAGGGGATAACTTAGCTTGACGCGTTTGCAGTGGCTTACCTACTCACGAGGGTGGGGCCCTTGGCGTTTGGCTAATCCCCCATTCCCGGCGACTCGGGAGGAGCTTCAGGCCTCGAGAAATGTTGTAGATCCGTTGCAGAACTGTTAGAGAAAAAGGAAGCTTTTCTAACACCTCTTTCCTTTTTGCGTGAGCCCCCTATCATAGGTTAGCTGTGGCTTAATGCACCACATCACGCTACCCGAAGGGCACGAACATGAGGGGGTGCTGGTGCCCATGAGCTTGTTCGAGGGCTCCTCACGAGGATAAAGCCGTAGCATCGGGGCAATGGGGTTCGGCGCGGTGTGCTCGTGCGAGGGCAGGCCCATGCGCACACACCTGCCGAGCCCCCACACCGAGGTGCACGAGGAAGAGTGACGGGCAACTTCCACACCTTCCTGGCCCCCGTACTAAGAATGAACGAAACAGGAGGAGAAAAATCCAACTTGGCGAACCAAAGCACGAAAGCACCAACTCCATTAAAGATCACTAAAAGATTACAGGCAACTTCAGAAAGCAAATGAACAACCATGTCCGGCACCTAATCTAGTCTTCTCACCAGCATGAAGCTAAGTGCTGCCACTAAGACGTGGGAGGAAGCCCCCGTGAGGCTCTCAGGAGACTCCGGGGCGTGTACAGCCCCACTCATTATTATGTGATAGTGTCACAAGCGGAGAGCTTCATTGGCCGAAGCCTTCTTCATGGGTAGATCTTCCGAAGGTGCTGGATGTTCCAGGCGTTCTAGATGGGGACCCCGTCCTGTGTCTCCAGGCACGCGGCGCAATGCCTGGAGACACAAGCAATCCTGAATGGGCCCTCCCACATGGGCGAGAGCTTGTGCAGCCCTTCCCTGGAGAGCACCCACCTCAGGACGAGGTCGCCCACCTCCAACGTCCTGGAATGGACGCTGCGATAGTGGTACTGTCGTAGCGCCTGGTGGTACCTTGCCGCCCGAGCGAGGCTTGACTGCGGCATCCCTCCCCCAGCACGAGATCCGTCCCCCGCATGGCGTCCTGACGGCCTCGTCAAACACCAGGACCCGCGTGGAGCGATACTTGACCTCATGTGGGAGAACGGCTTCAGCTCTGTAGACGAGGAAGAATGGCGCCTCTCCCATTGGCTTGGTCGCGGTGGTGCGGATGGACCACAACACGGACTGGAGCTCGTTGAGCCAGCCCCTGCCGTAGGCCTTGAGCTTTTTCTTGAAGTTCCTTGCTTTGAGGCCCCTCAGGACCTTGGCGTTAGCGTGCTCAGCCTGGCCGTTGCTCCTGGGGTGTGCCAGTGAGGTGTAGCATATCTGCGTTCCAAGGTTAGCACAATATGTTTTTAAAAGGTTGCTAGTGAACTGCAATCCATTGTCGGTGATGATGCAGTTAGGGAGCCCAAACCGGCTCACGAGGCCCTTGATGAACTTGACGGCTGATCCAGCTGGGATAGTGCGGATGGCTTCCAGCTCCACCCACTTGGTGAACTTGTCGATGGCGACGTAAAGGTAGCGGTAGCCCCAGGGCGCTCGGGGAAACGACCCCAAGATGTCTAACCCCCAAACTATGAACGACCATGTGAGCGGGATAGTCTGGAGGCCCCGCGTAGGCTGGTGGATTTGCTTGGTGTGGAACTGGCATGCTTCGCAGGAGCGCACCAGCTCAGTGGTGTCGTTGAGTGCAGTGGGCCAATAGAAGCCACTGCAGAACGCCTTGCCCACAAGGGTGCATTAAGAGGAGTGATGTCCACAATCCCCACCATGTATGTCTGCCAGCAGCTCAAGCCCCTGCTCCCTGGAGATGCATCATAACAAAACATCATTGGGCCTCTTGCTGTACAACTCACCGTCATGGGTGCAGTACGCAGTGGCCTGACAGGCCACGCGCTCGGCATTCTCCTCCTTCTCTGACAGGGTCCCCTGAAGTAGGTACGTCTTGAACTCCTCAGTCCAGCACCCCTCCCGAGGCTCGAGCGCTAGGAGTAGGTGGGCCCCTGAGGGAGGGCCGCATGCTGGGGCACCGGTTGCTGGTGCTTGGGGTAGATCCTCCTGAGGTGGCACTGGTGTCGTGGTGGGGGGAGCCGCCGACGGCTTGAAGAGCCATTCCTCAAACACCCATGGCTCCTGAGGGAGCCTTCGGGATGCTCTCTTGGCGATGTCATCTGCCTCCTTGTTTGTTCCTCGTGGCATGTGCTGTAGTTCCAAGCCCAGAAACCATTTATCCATCTTGCGTACCTCTTCCAGATATGCCTCAATGTGCTCGTCCTTCGCTGTGTATTCTTTGCTGGAGAAGTTGATGAGGAGCTGGGAGTCGCCCTTGATGGTGAGGCGCTTCACCCCCAGCGCCGCCGCGTCCCTGAGGCCAGCGAGCAAGCCTTCATACTCTGGGATGTTGTTGGAGACCTTTTTGCCCTGCTGAAAATAGAGCTGTACTGCGTAGTAGAGTTTGTCCTTGGCGGGTGAGATGAGAACGGCCCCAGCCCCTGCGCCTTGTCATGCGAACGCGCCATCAAAGTACATGATCCACCCATCTGGCTCCTTGTCCCTAGGCAAGAGGGAGCAGTCCTCGCTCACCCTGCGGTCAGGGACGTCAGTCCATTCTGCCATGAAATCCTTGAGGGCCGCACCCTTGATGACTCTGGTGGTGCTGAATGCTACCTCTTGAGCACTGCGTTGGTTTTCCTTTGAAGAGGAAAGGGTGATGCAGCAAAGTAGCGTAAGTATTTCCCTCAGTTTTTGAGAACCAAGGTATCAATCCAGTAGGAGGCTACACGCAAGTCCCTCGTACCTACACAAACAAACAAGAACCTCGCAACCAACGTGATGAAGGGGTTGTCAATCCCTTCACGGCCACTTGCGAAAGTGAGATCTGATAGAGATAATAAGATAACATAAATATTCTTGGTATTTTTATGATATAGATTGAAAAGTAAAGATTGCAAAATAAAATAGATTGGAAACTTATATGATGGAAGATAGACCCGGGGGCCATAGGTTTCACTAGTGGCTTCTCTCAAGATAGCATAAGTATTATGGTGGGTGAACAAATTACTGTCAAGCAATTGATAGAAAAGTGCATAGTTATGAGAATATCTAGGCCTGATCATGTATATAGGCATCACGTCCGCGACAAGTAGATCGAAACGATTCTGCATCTACTACTATTACTCCACACATCGACCGCTATCCAGCATGCATCTAGAGTATTAAGTTCATAAGAACAGAGTAACACATTAGGCAAGATGACATGAGGGATAAACTCAAGCAATATGATATAAACCCCATCTTTTTACCCTCGATGGCAACAATACAATACATGCCTTGTTGCCCCTACTGTCACTGGGAAAGGACACCACAAGGTTGAACCCAAAGCTAAGCACTTCTCCGATTGCAAGAAAGATCAATCTAGTAGGCCAAACCAAACTGATAATTCAAAGAGACTTGCAAAGATAACCAATCATACATAAAATAATTCAGAGGAGATTCAAATATTTCTCAAATATAAACTTGATCATAAACCCACAATTCATCGGATCTCGACAAACACAACGCAAAAAGATTTACATTGAATAGATCTCCAAGAAGATCGAGGAGAAAATTGTATTAAGATTCAAAGAGAGAGAAGAAGCCATCTAGGTAATAACTATGGACCCGAAGGTCTGTGGTAAACTTCTCACAACTCATCGGAGAGGTTTTGGTGTTGATGTAGAAGCCCTCCGTGATCGATTCCCCCTCCGGTGGAGCGCCGGAAAAGGCCGCAAGATGGGATCTCACGGTGGAAATAGGGTTTCTTGGTGCTCCTGGATGTTTTCAGGGTATGTAAGTATATATAGGCTAAGGAAGTCGGTCAGGGGAGCCAAAAGGGGTCCACAAGGGTGGGGGGCACGCCCACCCCCCTGGGGCGCGCCCTCCTGCCTCGTGGCTTCCTTGTCTGCTTCTTGACGCCCACTCCAAGTCTCCTGGATTGCGTTTGTTCCAAAAAGATAACTCCCGAAGGTTTAATTCCGTTTGGACTCTGTTTGATATTCCTTTTCTTCGAAACACTGAAATATGAAAAAAAAACAGCAATTTGGGCTGGGCCTCCAGTTAATAGGTTAGTCCCAAAAATGATATAAAAGTGTATAGTAAAGCCCATAAACATCCAAAACGGGTAATATAATAGTATGGAACAATCAAAAATTATAGATACGTTGGAGACGTATCACTGAACTCTAGCTGGAATGCCTGGAGCTTGATGTTCCACTCTGCAACTCGCCCGACGGCATTAGGGCTCCGGAGCACCCTCTCCAGTGTGTAGGCTGAAACGACCTTGATGGGGTGGCCTTGGAAGTAGTGACGCAGCTTTCGGGAGGCGACGAGGAGTGCAAGTAAGAGCTTTTGAGGCATAGGGTAGCGCGCCCGTGCCTCCTGTAGCACAGTCCTGACGAAGTAGACCGGGTGCTCGATGAGGGAAGATGTGTTGGCGTGGTCTTGTGCTTCCTGAGCATGCGGGCCTTCGGTGGTCCCATCTCCTGCCGCATCAAGTGCGGCCTCGCGAGTGTCGGCCTCAGGAGCCCCCCAGCTGAGGGGTCTGTTTCATCTTCGAGAGGAATGTTAGCCATTGGAGCAGCCGAGGCCCCAGGAGCACCGTCCTGAGGCTGCCGCGCTCTGCTTGGTGGCCGAGCACCCTACTGAGGGTCCTTGATCGTGCGTTCCTCCCTTAGCACCACCAGAGCGGCGCTGGCAGAGTGAGGGGTGGCTGCCAAATATAGCACCAGGGGCTCAAGAAGGCGCAGCGCCACCATTACTGACGGGATGGTCAGGTATCTCTTGAGGTCTTGAAAGGCAGCGTCAGCCTAAGGGGTCCACTCGAACGGCACCTTCTTTTTCATTAGCTTGAAGAATGGGAGGGCGCGCTCCCCCAGCTTGGAGATGAAACACCCCAGTGAGGCCATTCAGCCCGCCAGCTTCTGCATCTCCTTGAGTGTCTACGGAGGGCTCATGTCTTCTATTGCCTTGACCTTCTCCGGATTTGCCTCGATCCCTCTGTGTGATACTAGAAAACCCAGCAGCTTGCCAGAGGGAACTCCGAACATGCACTTCTCGGGATTGAGCCGCAGGTCCACCTTGCGCAAGCTAGCAAATGTTTCCTCCATATCCTCAATCAGGGTCCTGGCCTCTCGAGACTTCACCACTATGTCATCAACATAGGCCTCAACATTTCTCCCGAGCTGCCTGCACAGGGCGATATGCATCAGCCGCTGGAAGGTAGCCCCAGCATTGCGCAGCCTGAAAGGCATGCAGGTGTAGAAGTACACCCTACAAGGGGTTAGGAATGCCTTCTTCTCCACATCTTGCACAACCATCTTGATCTGGTGGTAGCCCGAGAAAGCATCCAAAAAGCACAACAGGTCGCACTCGATGGTAGAGTCAATGATCTGGTCAATGCGGGGAAGCGGGAAGGGATCTTGAGGGCAAGCCTTGTTGAGGTTGGTGAAGTCGACACACATGCGTTCCTTCCCTCCTTTCTTTGGGGCGACGACTGGGTTTGCCAGCCATTCCGGGTACCGTACCTCCCTGATGACCCCAACAACCTGCAGCTTGCGTGTTTCTTGGACAATGAATGCCTGCTTCTCGGTGGACTGTCAACGGTCCTTCTGCTTCACTGGGCGCACATTTGGGCATACCTTCAGGTCATGCTTGATTATTCCCCTTGGAACCCCGACCAGGTCCTTGGGCTGCCACGCGAACACATCCTTGTTGGCGCACAAGAAGCCGATCAATGCTTTCTCTTGGTCCTGAGGTGGGCCAGCTCCTATGGTGAAGGTGACGCCCGACGCCCCATCTTCATCAACCGACACTTGCTTCGTCTCGGCTCGTTCTTGGGAGAACAATTGCTTCTTCTTGGTTGGTGCTGCCCCTGAGGCCTCGGGGACCCCTTTCTCGCCTAGTAGCAAGGATGCCACAGACCTGGAGGCGAGCTTGAGAGCCTGCAACGCGCCCTTGGTGTCCCCTGCCACCGTGAGGACACCATCACTACCTGGTATCTTCATGAGGTTGTAGGCTGGGTGAGTTGCCGCCATGAACTTGGCCAGTGCCGGGTACCCAAGGATGGCGTTATGTGGCAGGTCGATCTGGGCGATGTCGAAGTCGATGAGCTTGGTGCGGTAGTGGTTGCGGGTCCCGAAGGTGAAGGGGAGGCGGATCTACCCCAAGGGGCTGGTGAAGCGATTGCCGACCATAAAGAAGGGCTTGGTGGGGCAGAGCCGGTCGAGGGGCACGTGCAGCAGGCTGAATGCCTCCATGGAAAGCACGTTGAGGCCGGCTCCACCGTCAATGAGGGTCTTGGTGACCGCCACGGTAGCATTGGGAGCGTGCCCGCTCCCGCTGTGGGTGCTGGATGATCTTCTAGACCAAAGGCGAGGTCGGCCTTAGGCGTTGCCCAGCCCGGAGGATCCCCCAAGCAAACCTGGGCGATGCTCACTTGGCGGTAGAACTGCTTGATGTGCCGGTCAGAGGGTGGTGCCTGTGAGCCTCCTAGGAGAGTTGCGATGACAGGAGGCACCGGCGCAGCAAAGCATGTGATGAAGAGGCCGCACAGCTTCCCCAGGAGGCCACAGAGGACTCCAGCAGGTTGAGCAACTAGGCACGGGGTGCGCCAATGAGGGCCATGGGGAACCAGTTGTCCTTCACCCAGTCGTCTCCGCCGGCCGCCCAAACTGCCTCCTCATACGCTTGGAGCAAGCTGGCCGGGTCCGCTGCACCGTCGTAGCATGGCGGCACCTCTGGCTTGAACTTAGGTGGCCACTCCACCCGTCGCAAGCAGGGGGTGAAAGTGTCGAGCCCCTCGACTCTCTCAAAGGCACGCGATGGTCGAGTCGACGAAGGAGTGCATGCCATCGAAGCTGGTGGTGTGATGTGGCGGGCGGAGTAGCGGATCTCCGATGCACCCCTACCTGGCGCGCTAAATGTCGGATTTCGGGTTCCGCAAACCCTTGAAAGGTTCAAACTCTGGTGTGCATGCGGAGATCTCAACCTACCCAGCCTGCCTACTCAGGATCCTCTAAGCTTAGCGCATCGAGCTTAAAGGGACAGAGAGACACAGAAGTTTATCCTGGTTCGGGCCACCTTGCGGTGTAATACCCTACTCCAGTGTTTTGGTGGATTGCCTCGTGGGGATGAGGAAGAACTAGTACATCAGATGAACTAGCCTCAGGAGGTGACGTGTTCTTGAGATCAAGGGAGCTGGTGAGGTGGTCGGGTGAGAATGGATCCGATCCCCCTCTATGGTGGTGGCTAAGTCCTATTTATAATGTTCTTGGTCCTCTTCCTAAATGTTGGCGGGAAGGGATCCCACAACGACCAAATTTAAGGGGGACAGGAAGTACATCCTATCCTGACTAAAGTGGTCTTCGCCTATGAAAATCCTTCTGGTCGTGACGATGCGGTGGGCTCGGCGATGACCTCTGTCCTACCGTCCTGGCGGTCTTGGTCTGGTTGCGCCAGAATGGAAACCTTTGCGTGATTCCTCGGGGCTCTGCACCTGCTGCTTGCCTCCTTTGCACCAAAGAGGAAACTGGTACTCTGCGCCCGCTGGAGCCCTCCTAGCCTTGGTCGTCATGGCTCACGTCAGCCGAACCTTGCGAGGTGTGCCTTGCATAAAATCTCTGCTCCTCGGGAGCCAGCCCGAGGTGGCCGATCCCCTTGGAGGTCTTAGTGTCGTCCGCCTCATGAGGCTTGGCCCCTCATGAGGTTCTTGAGTTGTTGACGCTGAAGCTGGGCCGTACCAGGCCATCGATGGAGCCATGTCGTGGGCCGCATGCAAGAAAGTGATTTCGCATTCCGCAAACCCTTGAGAGGTTTGGACTATGGGGTGCATGCAGAGATCTAAACCTGCCCAGCCAGCCTAATGTTAATCTCACGGCCTATCGCGTTGAGCTCGAAGGGAAAGGAAGACACGACAGTTTACCCAGGTTCGGGCCACCTTGCGGTGTAAAACCCTACTCCTGCTTTGTGGTGGATTTGCCTCGAGGGGCTGAGGAAGAACTCGTAAAATGGGGAACAGCCTCAGGAGGTGTGTTCTTGAACTCAAGTGAGCTGGTGAGGTGGTGAGGGTGGAATGGATCTGATTTGATCGATCCAATCTCTCTTCCGTGGATCCCCCTTCCATGCTGGTGGCTAGGTCCTATTTATAGTGGCTTTGGTCCTCTCCCCAAATGTTGGCGGGAAGGGATCCCACAACAGCCAAATTCGAAGGGAGACAACATGTACATCTTCTTGGGGCCGCTGCACCACTTGACAGCTTGCTTCTTCACGCGTGGGTGCCTAACGCTGCGGGTCACGCCGTGGCGCTGCCCGCCTCGGCTCGATGATGGCGCCCTGCACTGGAGGTGGAGGAGGCGCCCCATGAGCCACATCGCCTGCAGTACGCGGCGGCTGAGGCAGTGAGCGGGCTGGCGCAACAGTCTCTCCGGCGGTGCTGGCGAGCTCGGCGATGCGTTCGAGCCACTCCTCATAGAAATCATTGAATGGGCGGTAGCGTAGAAGCTCCCACGCCATGAGCAGCGTGGCCTGCACGTTCGCAGGGCCACGACGCACGTGGGAGGAAAAAGAGGTCGGGCTCAGCGAAGGAGTGGCGGTGCACCCGTCGCAGCGCACAGAGGGGTGCAGCGATAAAGGTTGCTGCTTGTGGCCAGCAGGGCCCGTGGCGGCATTTGCCGCTGGCGATGGGGGACGGCGAGGACAGCTGTCGCTTGCTGGTGCCGTCGGAGCGACGTGGGGTGCGACTGCGGCCCGGCGCTCAGCGCGAGCCCGACGCGCGTTAGCCATGGAAGTGTCGGAGCAGCGGTGGATCGATCGACGGAAGAGAAGATCCGACGCACCCCTACCTGGTGCGCCAAATGTCGGATTTTAGGTTCCACAAACCCTTGAGAGGTTCAAACTCTAGGGTGAGTGCGGAGATCTCAACCTGCCCAGCCTGCCTACTCGTTAATCTCATAGCCTATCACGTCGAGCTCGAAGGGAAAGGAAGACACGACAGTTTACCCAGGTTCGGGCCACCTTGCGGTGTAAAACCCTACTCCTACTTTGTGGTGGATTTGCCTTGAGGGTCTGAGGAAGAACTCGTACAGTGGGGAACAACCTCGGGAGGCGTGTTCTTGAGCTCAAGTGAGCTGGTGAGGTGGTGAGGGTGGAATGGATCCAATTTGATCGATCCAATCTCTCTTTCGTGGATCCCCCCTTCCATGGTGGTGGCTAGATCCTATTTATAGTGGCCTTGGTCCTCTTCCCAAATGTTGGTGGGAAGGGATCCCACAACGGCCAAATTTGAAGGGAGACAACAAGTACGTCCTATCCTGACTAAAGTGGTCTTCGCCTGCAAAAGCCTCTGGTCGTGACGCTACAGTGGGCTTGGTGGTGAGCTTCTTCCTGCCGTCCTGGCGGTCTTGGTCTTGTTGCACCAGAATGGAAACCTTTGGTTGATTCCTCGGGACTCTGCGCCTGTTGCTTGTCTCCTTTGCACCAAAGAGGAAACTGGTACTCTACGTCCACTGGCGCCCGCCTGGCCTTGGTCGTCATGGCTCACCTTGGCTGAACCTCGTGAGGTGTGCCTTGCATAGAAATCTCCGCTTCTCGGGAGCCAGCCTGATGGGGCCAATCCCCTCTTGGAGGTCTTAGTGTCGTCCGCCTCGTGAGGCTTGGCCCCTCGTGAGGGTCTTGAGTTTTTGACGCTGAAGCTGGGCCGTACCAGGCCGTCGATGGAGCCACGTCGTGGGCCGCAGGCAGACAAGTGATTTCGGGTTCTGCAAACCATTGAGAAGTTTGAACTTTGGGGTGCGTGCGGAGATCTCAGCCTGCCCAGTCTGCCTACTCGTTAATCTCACAGCCTATTGCATCGAGCTCAAAGGGAAAGGAACACACGGCAGTTTACCCAGGTTCGGGCCACCTTGTGGTGTAAAACCCTACTCCTGCTCTGTGGTGGATTTTCCTCGAGGGGATGAGGAAGAACTAGTATAGTGGGGAACAGCCTCAGGAGGCATGTTCTTGAGCTCAAGTGAGCTGGTAAGGTGGTGAGGGTGGAATGGATCTGATCTAATCAATCCAAACTCCCTTCCGTGGATCCCCCTTACATGGTGGTGGCTAGGTCCTATTTATAGTGGCCTTGGTCCTCTTCCCAAATGTTGGCGGGAAGGGATCCCACAACATCCAAATTCAAAGGGAGACAACATGTACATCCTATCCTGACTAAAGTGGTCTTCGCCTGCAAAAGCCACTGGTCGTGACGCTGTAGTGGGCTCGGTGGTGACCTTCATTCTGCCGTCCTGGCGGTCTTGGTCTTGTTGGACCACAATGGAGACCTTTGGTTGATTCCTCGGGACTCAGCGCCTGCTGCTTGCCTCCTTTGCACGAAAGAGGAAACTGGTAATCTGCGCCTGCTGGCGCCCGCCTGGCCTTGGTCATCATCGCTGACGTCAGCTGAACCTCGCACGGTGTCCCTTGCATAGAAATCTGCGCTCCTCGGGAGCCAGCCTGAGGGGGCCGATCCCCTTGGAGGTCTTAGTGTCATCCGCCTCGCGAGGCTTGGCCCATCATGAGGGTCTTGAGTTGTTGACCCTGAAGCTGGGCCGTAGCAGACCATTAATGGAGCCATGTCATGGGCCGTGGGCAGGCAAGTATGTGTACCCCCGTATTCAGAACGCCGACAGTAACCCTCGGGCCCAAGGCGCGCTCGGACTTGGCTTATGGGCGAAGCCAAAGGGCAAGTACGAAGCGCCACGGGCCCTAACCGCCTGCAGCCTTGGACGTCCGTGGCGATTGATGGGACGTGGGCGTCTCCACTTCCCCATGCTGCCTTCAAATTCGTCTGACTTGATGAGTCGATGCTGCATGTAGAGAAACATCATTGTGCGAGATCATGGAGGCTGGCAGTTGGCCTCCCTTTGGCTATAAATGAGGGGGGGGGGGCGGAGACCCCTCGCCCATCTCTTTCTTCGTCTTCTCCCTGCTTGTCCCTTCTTCTTCTCCACCTTGCCGTAGCATCCATGGTGCCGCTTAGGAGGTTCTCTGCGGTAGAAAAGGGAAAAGCCCCTCGGGAGGGGCCTAAACCACTTCCGCCGAAGAAACGGTTCTGCTGTCCCTGTGATGCCTACGCGAGGCAGGAGGTGACCAGGCCTTGGCAAATATAGCCTCCGCTCGTCTTCCCCCTTACCTGGTACGCCTGCGCGCAGGACGACAATGCACGCCACCGAGCGGTCCCAGGTGGCAGCGGGCGAGCCAAAGCCGTGCTGCCAGCGGGGCCGCGGACCCACGCCGAGGGCAGCTTGCGTGAGTTCGTGGTGTGGGCGGTGATGCCGCCCGGCTCTTGGATCCGGCTCCTGAGGTTTTTCGTCGATGAGATAGAGCCCAGGGGGCCGCTCGAGCTGTGGCTGCAACACGCCGGGTGCTGCAGCGTCGCCACCGGGCTGCGGTTGAGGTGGTGCCTCCCGATGATGTCTTCATGACCCGTGGATAGGGCAAGGTCGCCCGCGCCTGCCGCGCGAAAGGGGCCCTCGCAATCCACTTCGAGTACGATGGCGCCTCCACTTTGTTCATCAAGGTCTTCGACGAAGAGGACCGGCGGCTAGAGTGCTGCCCCGGAGGAAGCAGCCCGCGGGACGTGGCCAAGGGCGCTGGGCCCGCATCCGACCCCACAGGCGTCTCCTCCAACAACAGCAACGACTCCTCGGAATCCAGCGACTCTCCTGAGCCCAACGATTCTCCAGAGTCCAGCGACGACAGCTACATGCCGCCAAGCTCGCGTCGTACCCAGAGTGCAGCAGCAGCAGCCGCTTGGCATCGTCCGTGACGCGTGCCGGCCTGGTTCCTTGAATTCTTTCTTCTTTTGTTTCCTTGCACGGAATTATGATCAGCCCCGTGGGGGCATGTAAGAATCGAAATGCTTTAATTCCAGCGTTGCTCTTCTTGTCATTGTGTTGAAATCGCGTATCCCACCCCGACACAGTTCTCCCTTTCCGCCCCATAGGTAGCATAGCGCTCTACACCGACAGGACCTAGTCCCCAGGCAGGCTTCAACTGTCGCTGGTATGCTAGGTCGCAATGCCGTGGTCAGGGCCAGGAGGTGAGCGGCCCGAGGTCTGGTGAGAGCTCCTAAGACGCGATGCTCACATGGTCCCCCTTGGCATGCAAGCAGCTGCCCAAGAAACGGAAAGGGAAGCAACACTACTGAAGTGGGACTGCAAAAATCATGTCATTGGGTCGTGAGACTTATGCCGACATGCGAGCGACTTATCTTTTAGTGAACTCGTAGCGATTCCCCTGGGTGGTGCCCACTCGTGCCTTCGGGGTATCGCTGCTAGGTAGGGCCCGCGATGCCCATTCCATTTTCTCGCTTGTCTAGGTGCTCTACATCCTCGGGTCCCGACCCTCGAGCGGACTCAGCCACCGCTGGTATGCCAGGTCACGATGTCGTGGTCAAGGCCAGGGGGTGAGGGCTGGAGAGCCAGTAGGAGCTCCTGAGGCGCGATGCTCAGGTGCCCCCCTTGAACGTGCAAGCGAATCACGCTATAAGGTGGTGGCTGTCGGGCCCGCCCTTAGGTAGGCTTCAGGTGTACCTGCGTGCTAGCCTACAAAAGAGAACACGACTTCTAATGGCGATTGCTGCCTACCCTTGATCCTTCCATGGGAAGACGAAGGCACTAAGGACCTGACGAGGTGGCGTATGCGAGGCGGGTCGCAAGCCAGAGCTCGGTCCTTCGGATTTATCAGCGTTGCCGGGATGGACCCGAGCACAAGTGCCGTGCCAGCATATGTGGCCCCCGAGAGGGATGAGCAAAGGACGAGTCAACAATGTAGGGAGACTGCGAAGCGGATAGGACTCGAAGGAAGCAGGTGATGATCATAAATCAGCTCATGAGAGATGGTTAGGCAACTCTGATGAATGCAAGAAGGATACATGTCGCAGGGACGGACCCACGCGACTAGGGGATAGTGCAGCCCGAGGGGTGCTCCCTGATAACCCACAAGTATAGGGGATCGCAACAGTTTTTGAGGGTAGAGTATTCAACCCAAATTTATAGATTCGACACAAGGGGAGCCAAAGAATATTTGAAGGTATTAACAGCTGAGTTGTCAATTCAACCACACCTGGAGATTAATTATCTGTAGCAAAGTGATTAGCAGCATAGTAGTATGATAGTTTTGATGATAGCAGCAGCAGTAGTAGCGGTAATAGTAATAGTGATAGAAGTGATATTGTAGCAGTAACGATAGCAGTAGCAACAGTAGTAACTTAGCAAGAACAATATAAGATAAATTCGTAGGAATTGGATCAGTGACTCGTTGGATGATATTCATCATGAGACAGTTATAACCTCGGGCGATACGACACTAGCTCTAATTCATAAATATAATGTAGGCATGTATTCCATAAATAGTCATACGTGCTTATGGAAAGAACTTGCATGACATCTTTTGTCCTACCCTCCCGTGGCAGCGGGGTCCTATTGGAAACTAAGGGATATTAAGGCCTCCTTTTAATAGAGAACTGGAACAAAGCATTAACACACGGTGAATACATGAACTCCTCAAACTACGGTCATCACCGGGAGTGGTCCCGACTTTTGTCATTCCGGGGTTGCCGGATCATAACACGTAGTAGGTGACTATAACTTGCAACATCGGATCTAGAACATGGATATAATGGTGATAATATAAACAGTTCAGATCTGAAATCATGGCACCCGGGCCCAAAGTGACAAGCATTAAGCATGGTAAAGTCATAGCAACATCAATCTCAGAACATAGTGGATACTAGGGATCAAGCCCTAACAAAACTAACTCGATTACATGATGAATCTCATCCAACTCCTCACCGACCAGTGAACCTATGAAGGAATTACTCACTCCCGATGGGGCACATCATGGAATTGGCGATGGAGATGTGTTGGTGATGACGAATATCGAAGATCCCCCTCTTCGGAGCCCCAAACAGACTCCAGATCTGACCTCCCGAGGAAGAACAGGGCTTGGTGGTGGCTCCATCTCATGAAACGCGATAATTCTTTCTTCCTGATTTTTTTCTGGAAATTGGGATTTTATAGCATCGGTTTGGGGGTCAGCAGGGCCACCAGGTGGGTAGCACCCACCTGGGTGCACCTGGGGGGCTGGCGCGCCCTGGTGGGTTGTTCCCACCCAGGTGCCCCCCTCAGGTCCATCCTGGATCTGAAAGTTCTCTTTTATTGTATAAAAAATCGTCGTAAAGTTTCGTTCCATTCTGAGAACTTTTATTTTTGCACAAAAATAACACCATGGTAGTTCTGCTGAAAACAATATCAATCCGGGGTTAGTTTCATTCAAATCATGCAAATTAGAGTCCAAAACAAGAGGAAAAGCGTTAGGAAAAGTAGATACGTTGGAGATGTATCACCCCCAAACTAAACGAACTAAAAGATGTCACCTGTCACCATTGCTGAAGAAATGTTGGGGTAGTAGAAGGCGCGTGTTGCTGAAGTCGCTCCACCTGAGCCACCATGGCTGATGCGGAGCATCCCTCGGTCATCCCATGGACACTACTTTGACTACCCAAGCTCCAAGTGGACCCATGACAAGAGCTCGAGCACGTGCTATTCAATCCGAGATTAACTCTCTCCTTGTTGAACTTCCCTTTGACCCACTTGAGACATGGCTACTACCTAAAATGGAGATGCATTGTGTGCTTAGGTACCAAGGAAGCAACCAAGGAGAAGTTACGATGCAAGATGAACATCAAGAGCATGTAGACAATCTGCCCAGCCCAGAAGGACCGGAACAACCGCCCAACTACCGCTCGGGCGGTACAACCGGCCGACTACCGCCCAACAACCGGCCCACCTTCTGTGATCGAGCGGTGCAAGGCCGGTGCTGCACCGGTTGTACCGGTAACTGCCAAAATACCGGTACAACCGCTGCCCCTTCGGCGTACACCTCCAGGAACCAGCGCCCGGACACCCAGCGGTACTACCGCCCGCCATGACCGGTACTACCGCCCCTCATGAGCTCTCAGCGGTACTACCACCCTCATGACCGGTACTGCCGGCCTGCCTGCGCGCAGTGAAAGGGGTTTCACCCCATGTATCCTCTCCCACTTACCCCTTCATGGCTTAGATTATAAATGGACCTCCCCCTCATCCTTTCTAGGGTCAGCATTGTGATAGCTCATACTTGAGATAGATCTTTGCTCATCCACTTGGTTACTTCTCCTCGGAGCTCACAACCTCTTCGGGGAAGATCCCCCAAGTGGATTCAAAACCCTATCACGGGAGACCCATCAAGACCGCCTCACAAAGAAGACCTTTTGTATCGTCCTTTGTTGACCTTTAATCGTGTATCACTCTATGTGTTTCGAGGATCTAGCACTTGTGTAATCGAATCTTGTTGGTTGAGTATTTTCTCTTGTGTTTCCCCTTGTTTTCCCCTCATTTTCCCCTCACGATCTTCGTGTTCTTGGTAGGATTCTCTCCAAACATGAAAGATCGGGCATCTAGGGTTCTACCCTACATCATCTTGGTATCATGAACCACGTTGATCACGTATTTGGAGCCCCTACCCCTCTTTTCTAGCCTAATTTTGTTGTGCTCTTCCCCAATTTCGAAAATCCCCACCAAAAATAGCCCCAATTTTTTTTGTGATTTGTTGGTGTGATGAAGTTTTGTTGGATTTGATCCATGGATTTTGTGTGTAGCAGGTAGATCTAGCTTCCCCACAAGTTTCCCCACCTTCCATCCACTAAATCCATCTAATTTTGCCCCCGAAATCATCCATTTCCGCCCCAAAATCGCCCTGATCCAGATCTGCGAATTTTCCCGACCCCAGCGGTACTTCCGCCCTACCAAGCGGTACTACCGCTGAGCACCTCAACTGGTACTACCGCCCCCAAGCGGTACTACCGCCCTTCCCAGTTCCAGTTTCGGCTGATTGATAGTTTTCCCCATAACTTCCACATCCGGAGTCCGATTTTCGCGTTCCTTAGCTCGTTGAGAAGCTATTGACATCCCCCATCTACCTAGATAGGTTCCAACACCAATTGACACCATTAAAGTTTCCTAACTTTGGCATCTTTGCCTGGGGATTTCACCACATCATCCGCTATACCACCACCACATTCCGCTACCACCATTTGTCTTTGGTTTTGAGAATTTGAGTTGTGTTCCCGTGCCCTATCGTGTTTCGACTATATAGGTACGGTGCGACATCAACATCACCACCGCTCATCTTCGTCAAGGACTTGTCATAGAAAACAACCATCCTTCCTTCCAAACGACTACCTCGACGGTAACCTCTATTTCATCTTAGTATCATGGTATCCTTTCATGATACATTCCTTGCCATTGCATTGATAACCACCATAGCCTTACTTTTGCGTTGCTTACCCATAGAGACTAGCCTTTGAGTATTGCCGGCAATGGTACTTGTGCACATTAGTGATCATACTTCCCATAGCATACGTACCATATCATGGTGGTGCATATCTTGGTATCATCTTTTGTGTCACAAAGTTGTCATCACATACACAATTGCTATCTTGGTTCCTGAAGTTTTGCATGAGAAAAGAGCTCAAAAGAGAAAGAGTCAAATAAGCTTTTAAGCAAAAAGGGAAAGATAAGCAAAGAGCTTATAAGCAAGAACCATAGCATCATACTACATTAAGATTGTCATATCCGATCATCTTGGATCATACCATCGGAATACCATACATATAGTATTCATGGGATAAAAGTCGTTGCATTTTTGCTTAGTAGGTTGTGCACAAGTTTCGTATCCGCCTATTGTGCAATCGTGCTAGTGTCTCTCTAGTGTTGTGCAACAAGAGCATTTTCATGGACTCCACATTTTGGCTCATTCCTTGGTTGCACGACCCCACTTATCTATTCGCGTGTGTGTTTACATGTACCATATATTGCTATTGGTCTACTTGTTGCATTTGCAAATTTGTGAATCTTCTCCAACATTATTGAGGCTCACTAACAATTGCATCAAATTTTTGTGCCACCATCCTAACCGAGCTCCACCATAAGCTTTTAATTGTGTAGGTGTTGAGAACCGACAAGAATTGGTACCAATTGTGCTATTTCCTTGTTCCACATTTGAGTGATCATTGATCCATCTTCAACATTAGTCAAGGTACATTTGGTATACGTTCTTCTCTTTCTCCCACTCACATATTTGCTTGGAATGATGGATAGGCCAAGTTCTTCTACCAACCCACTCTTCATCAAGCAAGACGACGACATGTCATCCTATGTCACAAAGAGCCACCTCTTCGGTGCACAAAGAGCTTTGCACCAAGAACAACAAGCAATGAGAGACCGCATGGACAATCTCGCCACTGACTTGTGACTCTCCGAGCAACGAACAAGAGACTACTTTGACAACAATCTCGACGCTCACAAACAAGAGAACGATGCAAGAATGGATGAGATTCGTTCCTTGTTGGTGAACCGCCATTCTTCCACTTATTCCTACTCAAGACGGAGTCGTTTGAGTCAACATACCGACGACACCTTCTCCGGCTCAAGTACACTAACATCGAACACTCTATGTTGAGCCGCATGTCAAGACCGTCAAGCAAATCACAATCCTCTACACGGCAATCATGCACAAGAGCAAGTTGACGAGGAAGCACATCGTCATCGACAAAACCAAGTCCCTCTTGCACAGGCACAAGAAAGGCTGTGTCAACGTCTCCAAGAGGAAGAGTGATCACGACAACATCAAAACAAACAAGACGCCGAAGCTCAACGTCTTCAACAACAACGATGTGAAGCACAAGCTCTTGAGGCGCAACATGGCCTTCAAGAATCAAGTCGAGCCATTTCCAACCGCAACTAAGATAGGTGCAATCAAGAGGAAGCACTTCACGAAGAAATTCAAGAGCGAAACTACCAACCAAGAGTGCATCGTCAAGTTCCTCAAGCTCCTCCACAAGCTCGACAAGCTCCTCCACAACCTCAAGTTCATCAAGAGCAAGATGACTTTGGAAATCCTCTATGTCAAGAACAAAATGAGTTTGATAATCCTCCATGTTAAGGGCGTTATCATCACCCTCGACCCCAACACAATGAAGAGCAACACTATGGCAAGCTCAAGTTCACCATGCCCAAGTTCCATGGAAGCAATGATCCCGAAGAGTACCTTTCATGGGCATTGAAGGTCGATAAGATATTTCGTTTGCACAACTATGAGGAAGAGAAGAAGATCACTATGGCATCCCTTGAGTTCCAAGACTATGTGCTCATATGATGGGAACAAGTCCTTGAGCGCCGAGAAGCAAGAGGTGAACCACCAATCACCACATGGGAGGAAATGAAAGATGTCATGCGTGCATGCTTTGTGCCAACCTACTACAACCGCGATCTCTTCAAGAAACTCCAACTCCTCAAGCAAGGAACAAAGAGCGTTGAAGAATACTACAAGGAAATGGAGATTGCCATGATAAGAGCCAATGTCACGAAAGATGATGAGCAAACTATGGCCCGTTTCTTGAATGGCCTCAATCATCCCATCAAGAAGATTGCCGACTTCCAACCCTACTCCAACCTCACTGAGATCATGCATCAAGCTACCAAAGTGGAACGTCAAGTGCAAGATGACTTCAAGTACGCCAAGTACTCGTTCAAGAGCTATGGTTTCTCCAACACCCAAGCTTCAACGACTCCAACAACTCCTACCTCAACCAAACCATCTACAAGCAATGGCGACAAGTTGAGTTACAAGAAAACTTCGACAACCTCAAGTCGTCCGCCTACTACAAGCAACTTCAAGCTGCGAGATTCATCATCTACTCCGACCGATGAGACCGTCAAGACTAGTTCCATCAAGTGTTTCACATGCGGCGGTCGAGGCCACAAGTCATTTGATTGTACCAATAAGCGCACCATGATCCTCAACGACAATGGAACCTATGACTCCATGAGTGAAGAGGAGATGGAAGCCCTTGAGCAAGTGGCCATGCACCGGCGCATGAACGAAAATAAAGATGATCAAGTCTTTTGTGATGAGGATTCGAGCCCCGCTCTCGTTGTCTCCAAAGTCTTGACTCTTCAACATCAACAAGACGAATACCAAAGATGCCACATCTTCCACACCAAGGCCGACATCAACAGAAGGTCCATCAAGGTCATCATCAATGGAGGGAGTTGTCACAACTTGGCAAGTGAAGAACTATGTTCCAAGCTCCAATTGGTCAAGACGAAGCACCCGCACCCCTACAAGGTCCAATGGCTAAGCGATTTTGACACTATACAAGTTGAGGATACGGTCAAAGTCTCCTTCAAAATTGGAGCATATGAAGACACTTTGGAGTGTGATGTCGTCCCGATGTCCGTTTGCCACCTCCTTCTTGGTCGACCATGGAAATTTGACCGCGGCGTCATCCACAAGGGCGTACCAATCAATATAGCTTCAAGATGAAAGGCAAGGAGTATGTGCTACGACCTATGTCTCCAAGTCAAGTGATCGCCGACAAGCAAGCCACCCATCATGGAGAAAAGAGTGAGAGAGTGATCCACCCAAAAGAGAGTGAGTGCCACAAGCCAAAATCGGGTGCCTCCATGATGAGTGACAAGAAAAACTTAGTCCTATTTGCCACCAAAAGTGAGATGAGAGAAGTGTGTGAGAACCCATCACGTGCTATGCACTATGTCCTTGTGTGCAAGGACGAGACACCAAAAACTAACACCTCTCACGATCTACCTTTAGTGTTGTCTTCTCTTTTACAGGAATTCCAAGATGTTTCCCCCGATGAGCTACCTCCGGGTCTACCTCCACTACAAGGCATTGAGCACCAAATCGACCTCATACCCAGAGCACCTCTACCTAACAAGGCTCCCTACCACGTCAACCCCGAGGAGACTAAGGAGATACAACGACAAGTACAACAACTCGTCGACAACGGTCAAGTACATGAAAGCTTGAGCCCTTGTGCCGTTCTAGTCATACTTGTTCCAAAGAAAGACGATACTTATCGGATGGTTTCTGATTTTCGTCCCATCAATGATATCACCGTTAGATATCATTACCCTATTCCACGCTTAGATGATATGCTTGATGAGCTTAGCGGAGCCATCATTTTCTCTAAGATTGATCTTAAGAGTGGCTACTATCAAATACGCATCCAAGAAGGTGATGAATGGAAAACCGCATTTAAGACCAAATTTGGCTTATATGAATGGCTTGTTATGCCAATGGGTTTATCGGAAGCACCCGGTACTTTCATGCGAGTCTTGCACTTTGTTCATCGTCCCTATATTGGTGTATTTGTTGTGGTCTATTTTGATGATATTCTTGTTTTTAGCAAATCTCTCAAAGATCATGTCACCCATCTTAGAACCGTGTTGCAAACCCTTAGGAAAGAGCGACTTTACGCTAATATGGACAAATGCCTTTTTGGTGTTGATAAGCTTGTTTTCTTGGGTTTTGTAGTGTCTTCTAAGGGTGTTCATGTAGATGAATCTAATATCAATGCTATTAAAACTTGGCCCCAACCAAATAACTTGCAACAAGTGCGTAGTTTTCTTGCTTTAGCCGGTTTCTAGCGTCGCTTTGTGAAGGATTTTAGCACCATTGCTTCACCTTTACATTCTTTGAGTAAGAAAATGCGCCATTTGTTTAGGGACCATCCAAAGATACCACATTTAATGAGCTTAAGAATTTTCTTACTCATGCTCCCGTGCTTGCACTACCCAACTTTGACAAACCTTTTGAGATTCATTGTGATGCTAGTGGTAATGTCTTAGGAGGTGTGTTAACGCAAGAGAAGCGCCCCATAGCATACTTTAGCGAGAAACTTTCCGGAGCACAAGTCAATTATCCCATGACAAAGGGCTATATGCTTTAGTGCAAGTTTTGCATGAATTGGAACATTATCTTCGCCCTCATGAATTTATCATCCATACCAATCATGAAACGCTTAAGTACTTAAAGGGCCAAACTAAGTTGAACAAGTGTCATGCAAAATGGAGTGAATTCATTGAGTCATTTCCTTATGTTATCAAGTACATCAAAGGTAAGGAAAATATAGTGGCGGATGCTATTTCCCGCATATGCATGCTAGTTAGTAAACTTGAATTGAATGTCATTGGCTTTGAGCACATCAAAGACTTGTATGCGTATGATCCTACTTCTGCTATTCCTTATGATAAGTGTTTGATGCATACATCTTGAGAATGATATTACATCAAGGATGATTATCTTATGAGAACTAACAAACTTTGCATTCCCGAGTCTTCTCTTTGTTTGCTCCTTTTGCAAGAGGCTCATGGAGGCGGACTCATGGGACACTTTGGACGCGACAAGACAATCGCTACGCTCTCCAAGAACTATTTTTGGCCCAAGATGTTCCGCGACGTCTCACACATCACCAATCGATGCTCTACATGTAGCAAAGCTAAGTCAAAAGATCAATCCCATGGTCTTTACATGCCTCTTCCTATTCCTTATCAACCTTGGGAAGACATTAGCATGGATTTTGCACTTGGTTTGCCTGGAACTCAAAATGTAAAGGATTCTGTGTTTGTTGTTGTGGACCGATTCTCTAAGATGGCTCATTTTATCCCATGCAACAAGATGGACGATGCTTCACATAGTGCAAATCTTTTTTGTAGGGAAATCTAATGCCTCCATGGAGTCCCAAAGATGATTGTCTCAGACCGCGACGTCAAGTTCTTGAGTTACTTTTGGAAGACCTTATGCGCCAAGCTTGGAATCAATCTCTTGTTCTCTTCGGCATACCATTCACAAACCGACGACCAAATGGAGGTGATGAACAGTATGCTCTCCACTCTACTACGCGTGTTGCTCAAGAGGAACATCAAGGAGTGGGAGGAGTGTCTACCCATTGTCGAGTACGCCTACAACCGCACAAGACATTCGACTACCAGCAAGTCCCCCTTCGAGGTCGTCTACGGTTTCAACCTGTGTGCCCATTGGGCATTCTTCCTCTACCACTACAAGAGCGCACCAACATGGACGCGAGTGCCCGAGTGAACTACCTCAAGAAGATGCATGAAGATACAAGAAACACCATCGAGCGCAAAGTACAATGACTCATGACTAACCTCAACACCAACAAGCAACCCATGATATTCAACATTGGAGATCTTGTGTGGCTACACCCTCGAAAGGAACGCTTCCCCAACGAACGCAAGTCCAAACTTCTACCACACGCCGATGGACCCTTCAAGGTGCTTGAACACTATAACAACAACACCTACAAGATCGACATCCCATGCGACAAGTACTCCGTGAGCGACATCTTCAATGTCAACGATCTCTCCCCATACCATGGTGATGAGGATTTTGATCCGAGGTCGGATCTTTCGCAAGGGAGGGGAGATGATGTGGAGCATCCCTCGGTCATATCCATGGACACTACTTCGACTACCCAAGCTCCAAGTGGACCCATGACAAGAGCTCGAGCACGTGCTATTCAATCCGAGGTTAACTCTATCCTTGTTGAACTTCCCTTTGACCTACTTGAGACATGGCTACTACCTCAAACGGAGATGCTTTGTGTGCTTAGGTACCAAGGAAGCAACCAAGGAGAAGTTACGGTGCAAGATGAACATCAAGAGCATGTAGACAATCTACCTAGCCCAGAAGGACCAGAACAACTGCCCAACTACCGCCTGGGCGGTACAACCGGCCGACTACCACCCAACAACCGGCCCACCTTCTGCGATCGAGCGGTGCAAGGCCGGTGCTGCACCTGTTGTACTAGTAAATGCCAAAAGATCGGTACAACCGCCCCGACAACCGGTACAATTGCTGCCCCTTCTGCGTACACCTCCAAGAACCAACGCCTGGACTCCCAGCGGTACTACCACCCCCCCATGACCGGTACTACCACCCCGCATGAGCTCCCAGCGGTACTACCGCCCCCATGACCGGTACTGCCGGCCTGTCTACGCGCACTAAAAGGGGTTTCACCCCATGTATCCTCTCCCACTTACCCCTTCGTGGCTTAGACTATAAATAGACCTCCCCCTCATTCTTTCTAGGGTCAGCATTGTGATAGCTCATACTTGAAATAGAGCTTTGCTCATCCACATGGTTACTTCTCCTCGGAGCTCACGACCTCTTTGGAGAAGATCCCCCAGGCGGATTCAAGACCCCATCACAGGAAGACCCATCAAGACCTCCTCACGGAGAAGACCTTTTGTATCGTCCTTTGTTGACCTTGAATCGTGTATCACTCTTTGTGTTTCGAGGATCTAGCACATGTGTAATCAATCTTGTTGGTTGAGTAATTTCTCTTGTGTTTCCCCTTGTTTTCCCCTCGTGTTCTTCGTGTTCTTGGTAGGATTCTCTCCAAACGTGAAAGATCGGGCATCTAGGTTTCTACCCTACATGACTGGCCCTAAACCTCGGGAGGCTCTGGGAGCCCGGTGGGCTCATGAGGATCCATTGCCATCTCCGCCAGGACCGCCTGGTGCTTAGCCTCCCTAGCTGCTAGGACGCCCCGCATGTGGCGCTGAGATGCAACAGCCGCGCTCAGCAAGCCGAAAGGCATGCGGACATAGCTGTGAGGGGGACCCTCGCATCGGCCGACACGGGACAACCAGAAGAACTTCTGAGACGTGGCCCTGTTGAGCCCTGGGATGTCGACGTAGACGCACAACTCCTCGTCCTCACCAAGGCAAGGAGCCGCGCCTTGTGGTGGGCGGCGGTCGCCCTACAGAGCCCTCGCCTCCTGAATTTCCTTGACTACCTTGCTGATGAATTCCTGAGTGCCTGGTGCCTCGCGCCCTGTGCTCTCTCCTTGGAAGCGCGCAATGAAGCATGCCTCCACATGGTGCACGAGCGCCTCCCTCGTGACGTTGGCTAGGTCAGAGGCCCTCCAAAGGAGATCCCCTGAGCCCAACCTGAGAGGGGCGCCGGGCACGCCTTCCTATGTGATGCGTGAAGGTGCCCTATCCACGGATGTGAGGCTCAATGCAACACCGTCAGGCGATGCCTCCTCCTGAGATCCCTGGCCCAGCAGCTGCTTCTTTGTCTTGGAGGCGACCTCAGGAGGGAAGACAGCACCCTCGTCTTTAGGGTTCTCGACCGCTGCAGCCTGGTAGGCGTGCTCAAGAGAGCACACTGCGTCCTTTTCCTCGCAGGCGACCATGATGATGCCATCGCTCCCTGGCATTTTGAGGATGTTTTAGCCGTGGTGCGTTGCCGCCATGAACTTGGCTAGGGCTGGGTACCCGAGGATGGCGTTGTACGGCAGGCGAATGTCGACGACGTCGAAGTCGATGAGCTCGGTGTGGTATTTGTCACGCTTCCCGAAGGTGATAGGGAGGCGGACTTGCCCGATTGGATGCGTGGAGCCGTTGGTCACCCCTGAGAAGGGCTTGGTAGGCTAGAGCTGGTAGTATGGCACTTGGAGCCTATTGAATGTCTGGACAGAGAGAACATTGATCCCTGCTCCGCAATTGATGAGTGTCTTGGTGATGAGTACATTGCTGATGATGGGTGACCAGAGCATTAGGAGCGTGCCAGCTATGGCTGCGCAGTTGCGCTGGTCGGAGGAGTTGAAGGTGATGGCGTACTTGGACCACCTAAGCGGGTGTGTCGCCTCGAGCTTGAGGAGGGCTGCATTCACCTCACGTGCAAATTGCTTGAAGGCGCCATGAGAGGCTGGGGCCTGGGAGCCGCCCAAGATGCAGCCGATGGTGCGAGGCTCTTGGAAGCCCCCAACCCCCTCGTCCTGGTGGTGGTCTTCATTCCTTCTTGGTAGTGGAGGCAGCGGAGGAAGACCAGCGTTGCCCTGAGGCCGATTCTCACGAGGCTAATCCCTCCAGGCGCCCTCGCGAGGCTGGCCTTGCCAGCAGTCCTCCCTAGGCTTGTCGCGCCACTCCTGACGATGGTCGCGGCCGTCCCAGCAGCCTCCACCTGGGCCACCTCCACAGCCGTAGCCTCGATCATTGTGCTTAGGGTGACGACCAAGGCGCTCGTTGCAGAGGGCCCTGAGCTCCTGACAGTCATTGGTGTTGTGGCTGTGTACGTTGTGGAAGATGCAGAAGGGACGGCTGCCCTTGGATGACTCAGGGTGATCGCAGCCGCGCTTCCTCTCTGGTTCGGCTGCAAGCACAGCCGGCCCTTTGCGCTTCACATCCTTGCCCTTGGCCTTCTTGTCTTTTGGGTCAGCATCGGGGAGCTCGAGGAGGGAGAGGTGTCCCTCCTTAGCCCTCGCGCACTTGTTCGCCATGTTGAACATCTCCAGAGCTGTGCAAAGGTCTTCATGCTTGACATCGCGGACGCCATCATTGAACACTGAGATGATGGCCTCATCCGACACCTTGGGAAACTTGAGGCGAACGTTGTTGAAGCACTAGATGTACTTCTGCAGGGTCTCTCCTGGCTGCTACCTGATGCGTCGTAGGTCACCCGCAGCCAGCAGGCTGTCGCGCATGCCCTGGAAGTTGGCGATAAAGCGCTCGCGCATCTCATCCCAGGAGGAGACCGACCCCACAGGGAGGTTCAGGAGCCAGGAGCATGTGTCATCCTTGAGGGCCATGGGAAACCAGTTCGCCATGATCTTCTCACGCCGCTGGCCTTCTTGATGCTTAGCTCGTAGAGCTGCAGGAACTCAGCAGGGTCGGCGGTGCCGTTGTAGCATGGGGGCAAGTCAGGCTTGAAATTCCCCAGCCAGATGACGTTGCGCAACTTCGAAGTGAACACGCGGCACCCTGCTATGGTCACGGGAGCCTGTCGGGGTGGTGGAGCATGGTCTTGGTGCTCGCGCGCCACCATCATAGGCGAAGCACGGTCTTGACGTGGAGGTGCGGGAAGCGCACGTGCATCTTCTTGGGGCCGCCGCACCACTTGACAGCTTGCTTCTTCATGCACGGGCGCCTAATGCTGCGGGTCACGCCGTGGCGCTGCCCGCCTCGGCTCGACGATGGAGCCCTGCACTGGAGGTGGAGGAGGCGCCCCATGAGCCACATCGCCTGTAGTAGGCGGCGGCTGAGGCAGTGAGCGGGCTGGTGCAACAGTGTCTCTGACGGTGCTAGCAAGCTCGGCGATGCATTCGAGGCACTCCTCGTAGAAGTCATCGAATGGGCGGTAGGGCAGAAGCTCCCATGACATGAGCAGCGTGGCCTGCGCGTTCGCAGGGCCACGACGCGCGTGGGAGGACAAAGAGGCCGGGGTCAGCAAAGGAGTGGCGGTGCGCCCGTCACGGCGCACAAAGGGGTGCAGCGATAAAGGTTCCTGCTCGTGGCTAGCAGGGCCCGTGGCAGCATTTGCCGCTGGCGATGGGGGACGGCGAGGACAGCTGTTGCTTGCCGGTGCCGTCAGAGCGACGTGGGCTGCGACTGCGGCCTGGCGCTCAGCGTGAGCCCGAAACGCGCCAGCCATGGAAGTGTCGGAGCAGCGGTGGATAGATCGACGAAAGAGAAGATCCGACGCACCCCTACCTGGTGCGCCAAATGTCGGATTTTAGGTTCCACAAACCCTTGAGAGGTTCAAACTCTAGGGTGAGTGCAGAGATCTCAACCTGTCCAGCCTGCCTACTCATTAATCTCATAGCTTATCGCGTCGAGTTCGAAGGGAAAGGAAGACACGACAGTTTACCCAGGTTCGGGCCACCTTGCAGTGTAAAACCCTACTCCTGCTCAAGTGAGCTGGCGAGGTGGTGAGGGTGGAATGGATCCAATTTGATCGATCCAATCTCTCTTCCGTGGATCCCCCCTTCCATGGTGGTGGCTAGGTCCTATTTATAGTGGCCTTGGTCCTCTTTCCAAATGTTGGCGGGAAGGGTTCCCACAATGGACAAATTCGAAGGGAGACAACAAGTACGTCCTATCCTGACTAAAGTGGTCTTCGCCTGCAAAAGCCATTGGCCGTGACGCTGCAGTGGGCTCGGTGGTGACCTTTGTCCTGCCATCCTGGCAGTCTTGGCCTTGTTGCACCAGAATGGAAACCTTTGGTTGATTCCTCGGGACTCTGTGCCTGCTGCTTGCCTCCTTTGCACCAAAGAGGAAACTGGTACTCTGCGCACGCTGGCGCCCGCCTGGCCTTGGTCGTCATGGCTCATGTCAGCCGAACCCTTGGAGGTGTGCCTAGCATAGAAATCTCCACTCCTCAGGAGCCAGCCTGAGGGGCCCGATCCCCTTGGAGGTCTTAGTGTCGTCCGCCTCGCGAGGCTTGGCCCCTCGCAAGGGTCTTGAGTTGTTGATGCTGAAGCTGGGCCGTACCAGGCCGTCGTTGGAGCCACGTCGTGGGCCACATGCAGGCAAGTCTGGGTACCCCCATATCCAGAACGCCGATAGCTATGTCTCGGGATGCATGGATGACTCTTCATACCAGTTTTGCTTCATAGTCCCAGGCACGTGCTCACGCTATTCGCACTGCGCGTGGGGAGGTGAAGCTTAATGATCTCACCACACTGACTACTTCAACAAGGTGACAGGTATGGCGGACACACTTGCCTCCATTGACAGGGCTCTTGGGAAAGAGGAGTTGACATATTATGTGTTCTTGGGCTGGGTGACGACTACAATAATTTGGTGGAGAATATCAATGGTCGTGACACTCCCATCCAGCTACATGAGCTGTATGCGTGTCTCCTTGCCACGGAACAACCTATCCAGTCTCATCGCTCTGCACCAAGTTCCCCTTCCGCCTATGCTGCAACGCATGGTAAGGGCAAGCCCTACACGCCACCAACTGGTGGAAAGCCGCCAGCCGCGCCCAACCCACAGAACACCATTACCTCCGCTGGTGGTCACGTCTGTGCCTGTTGTCCTTCGTGTGGAGCTCAGGTCCCCTGCCAGCTGTGTGGTCTTGATGGTCACCTCGCTTCCTGTTGCCATTGCCGCTGCAAAAAGGATTTTTTTTGGGGCATCGGGAACAATGGTAAGGGAATGAGAAGCAGGCTGCTCTGGCGAGTCATGAACAGGGACATACTCCTTCCTATCTAGTTGATGCATCTTGGTACATGGATACAGGAGCTATGAACCACCTGACGAGTGATATGGGCATGCTTTTTACATAGGAGTCGTACCATGGACTTGATCAGGTTCACACTACTAATGGGGAAGGTATGCACATCTCACATATTGGTAAGGCATCCCTTCTTACTCGTCGATCCAAACAATTATGTCTTCTTAATGTCCTTCGAGTTCCCTCTGTTTCACGTAGTTTGTTGTCTATTCCTAAACTTACTCGTGATAATGATGTCCTTGCTCAGTTTCACCCGTTTCATTTCTTTGTTAAGGACTGGGACACGAGGGACATACTTCTTAGAGGACGACTATGCCATGGTATTTATGCACTTGATGTGCCACCAGCTCCATCTGCTTTCAACGATGTTCGTTTGTCTTCGTCACATTGGCATGCGTGCCTTGGTCATCCTGCCAACCCCATTGTCAGCCATATTCTTCATCATTATGGGCTTCTAGTTGTGTCCAATAAAAATGTTGCTGTAGTTTGTGATGCATGTCAGGAAGGCAAGAATCATCAGCTTCCTTTTTCTGAGTTGAGTTGTGTAGTCAACAAACCGCTTGAGCTTGTGTTTTCACATGTATGGGGCCATGCCCAAACCTCTATTAGTGGTCATAATTACAATGCAAGTTTTATTGATGCTTACAGTAATTTGACTTGGCTTTATCTTCTCAAGCGCAAGTCTGATGTGTTTAATGTTTTCTTGCGATTCCAAGCGCATGTTGAGCGTCTGCTCAATCATAAAATAATTCATGTGCAATCCGATTGGGGTGTGTGAGTACCACAACCTCAACGCTTTCTTTAGTAAGGTTGGAATTACGCATCGTGTTTCTTGTCCTCATACACATCAGCAAAATGGTGTAGCTGAACGTAAGCATCGTCATATAGTTGAGACTGGTCTCACCTTGCTTGCTCATGCCTCTGTTCATTTTTGGTTTTGGAGTGATGCTTTTTGCACCGCCTATTTCCTCATTAAGACGCTTCCTACACGACTTCTTCATATGAAAACACCACTTGAACTCTTGCTGAATGAAGTTCCTGATTATACGTTTCTCCGGGTTTTTGGGTGTGCGTGTTGGCCACATCTTCGTCCACATAACAAATGCAAGTTGGTGTTTCGGTCTAAATAGTGTGTGTTTCTTGGTTATAGTTCTCTTCACAAAGGGTACAAGTGTCTTCATGTTCCCTCTAACCGTGTCTACATTTCTCGTGACGTGGTGTTTGATGAGAATGTTTTTCCCTTTTCTGCACTTTCGGTCATTCCCACTGCTCCCACTGAATCTGAGAAATTTGTTTTACCTTTGCCTGGTCAATTTGTAGATGCCGCATATACCCTCTTGTTGCTACCTAATCATGGTGCATGTATTGGACGACAAGCGCGCCTTGAGCTTCTGGACTAGCAGCCGCCTCCCCGTGTGCTGGACGTCGATCAGGTGCATGGGGCATGCACCCATGATCGTGTCATCTCCGCGCCACCTGGCCTGATGATGGAGCAGGCCGAGCTGGCCTCCTCTTCAGCCCCTCCTGGGCCGCCTTGGCTGCCCTTGCCAGGCGCCTCTTAGGCCCCGCCCAGGATGGCTGAGCCGCCGTCGCCAAGTGCTTCTTCTGCCTCTCCTGGGCCGTCCTCACCAGGCCTGTCGCCTGGCACGGCCTCCTCGAGTGCCTCTCCCCCATCACCGTCGCCATCTTCCTCCACTTCGTTGCTGGCCCCATCCCCGCCTCCTACCGCTGTTCTGCGTCCTCGTACGCGGAGTCAGAGTGGTATTGTTCAGCTGAAGGAGCGCACTGACGGCACAGTTGCATGGATTGCGGCATGTGTGGCACATGCAGATGCTGATCCCACTTCTGAGCCTCGCCACTTCCAGGAAGCTCTTCGGATCCCCCATTGGCGTACTGCCATGGAGGAGGAGTTTCAGGCTCTCCAAAGGAATGACACTTGGCGCCTGGTTCCTCCTGTGTCCGGTCTCAATATTATTGACTCCAAGTGGATGTTCAAGGTCAAGAAGCATGCTGATGGTTCTATTGAGCGGTACAAGGCACGACTTGTGGCCAAGGGTTTCAAGCAGCAGTATGGTCTTGATTATGAGGATACCTTTAGCCCGGTTGTCAAACCTACCACTATTCATCTGCTTTTGTCCTAGGCTGTTTCCAAAGGGTGATCTCCGCGTCAGCTTAATGTTCAGAATGGTTTCCTTCATGGGGTCTTGGAGGAAGAGCTTTACATGCGGCAACCTCCAGGTTTTGCTGATCTTGCTCGTCCACATCATTTGTGTCGTCTTGTTAAGGTGCTCTACGGACTTAAGCAGCCCCCCCCCCCCCGAGCATGGCCCGCACGACTTGGTTCGGTCCTTCGATGTCATGGACTTGTTCCATCCACTACTGACACATCTCTGTTCTTGTTCCACCGTCCTGAGGTTACTATGTATTTGCTGGTTTATGTTGATGACATTATTTTCATCAGCTCCTCAGGGACGGCTGTTGGTCGTCTGTTATCTGCTCTGGGTGGTTACTTTGCGGTCAAGGATCTGGGTGCTCTACATTAATTCCTTGGCCTGGAGGTCTCACGGTCATCCGCTGGCCTCACTCTCACTCAGCATAAGCATCCTCTAGACTTGCTGCAACGTGCTTGTACACTATTAGGGAAAAGGCTAGCAGTAGTGCCGGTTTTAGGTATAGGAGTAGCATGGGGTGGCGCGCTACTGATACGACGCTATGACTAAAGTGTATCAGTAGCGTGTGTTTGACCATGCTACTGCTATTCCTGCTTAGCAGTAGCTCTTTTGGTAGAGAGTGCTACTGGTAGTTACTAGCAGCACACCTCCCTACCTGTGCTACTACTATTGTTATGTGTTTCTTTTTTCTTTTATGTCGTATTCATATGCCATTATACAAGTTTTTATACAGTAGCAATTTAAAGATTGTTTTTACATCATAATGAGTTATTACATCATTGGGTGAAAGAACCGTGGGTTAATTTCAAATGCATGGATCCAAAGTGACCAATGGTCACTTCGGATCCATCCACTTGAAACTAAACCGCGGTTTTTTCACCCAGTGACATAATAACTCATCATCATCATCATCATATCATTAACAACTTATCATCATAATACATCATTGTCATATAAGAACTCCTCATGATCATCCTTTTCGTCAATGAGACATCATATAGCAAGTTGGTGACTAGTCATAATCACAACTCCTCCTCCTCATCAACATCAACTCTAACACATTGTACCACATAATAACACATTGTACCGGACCTACTACACTCTCTTAGGTAAAATAGCATAAAACAAGATAGGCACTGACTCTCCATTATGGAGAATGGAGATTATCCTGTCTCCAGTTCTTGCGTGTTGCACAATGTTGCTTCCAAGTACCTCCCTACGACTGACCATACATTGTTTCCAATCTTTGATTGTCATGTCTTCATTGGTTTTAGAAATCCGGTATGAACAGCTGTGGTGCGTAGGATGACCTGGCCGTAAGCTCATAACATCAAGGTGACCTTTCGGAAACATCATATGAGGCACACAATCCTTCGGGATTTTTTGTTGAAAAACATAGTAATAACTTCGTAGTTAGCAATGTAGTTTAGTTTTAGAAGAATTTATGCAAAAGATGCACATATGTCGTAATAGTAAAAAATCTTAACATGCCATCTCCATGAATGTTACAGTAGTTCAACACATGCACTAGTGGCATGTATTGACCATAATGTGCATGAGTTTGATAATAGATATTGTAATTCTCAAGATCATTAATAAATAAGATCAGATGATTTTTCTCCTGATAAGTTAATTCTGTGCCATCGGTGTAGTAGGTTCTATCTACCATCTTCTGCACATTCTTTGAAGAGTGAAAATAAGCTACCAATGGAAATAAGTTGTCAACTATTTTGAAATAAACAATATAAATTACTTAATAACTATGTTTGAGAAACTCACATAGCGGTAGAATTGGAAGCGTATCAACAGGGACCCAAATGTCCATATTGTCTTCCTCGATGTCAGGATCACCAAGATCCATGGTGACAAGCATACCCTCATGGAAATCATATGCCTTGCAAAGTGCTTCCCAATTCGGGCAACCAAAATGGGATACGCCCACATAATTGTATAGATTTACAGGAAAATCAAAACCATGATGGGTCCTTAGGTGAACAATCTTTGTTTCCATATTTTCATGATCTTCAAAATCCATCCTCTCCAAGACATAGCGTCTTGCATGGCATGGGATAAGCTAGTCGAATTGTAAAAGACGAAAATTACACGTTGAATAAGAAGAAGAAGTCGAGCTTAATTATGAAAAAAACACTTTGCATCATTGCGTACTATTTCAACATCGAAGGTCTCCTGGAGCTTAATGCTGAAGCGCCGACCTTCCACCAAGTGAGGACTGTCGCAGAAACCCCGGTCGTCGCCGCACCAGGAGCACTCCGGGAGACTTTCTCGTCCGACCACATTTCTTATGTTCATAATTCAAAGAATAAACTTCCAAAATTAAATAAATGTACTACAAAAACTAAATTAGATCATTATTATTCAGCATAGGTTGACTATCGGTCTGTCTAGTCTTTTTTTGAAAATTGTCAGCTCACGTGGTGTATATTTTCGACCGTTGGTGATGGTCGCTCCTACCATCGTCCCCGAGTGCACTAAACCAAAATGTCTAGCACACGGGAACAAAGGAGAAGCAACCCCCACGACAACAGTCGGCATTCTTCTTCTCTCATATATGGTGGACACACTCCCTCACTAATTTTTCGACCGTCAATGATGGTCGTTACTCCTCCTTCCCCTAGTGCATAACAAAGGTGTAGCATAAGGAGAAGAAGGAGAAACCACCCCCACGATGATAGTCGAGATTCTTCCTCTCTCATATATGGTGCAGACTTTCTCCCTGACTCATTTTTTGATTGTCATATATGGAGCCTCGACAGACCTAAAGTCAACCCGAAGTGTTGTTTAATTATCTTTCTAGAAAATCTAGGCCACTCGAATATTTCCTACATATTCTAGCACAAGTCATGCCAAAATTCACAGAAAAATCCAGCTTGACCTTTGCAAAAGAAAAAATGACATATCGAGCGCCTGAAATTTTCTAGAACAGAAATTAATCAACACTCCGGCAAAACATAGGCCACTCATATGTGTTACCTGCAAACATTGCCACATGGGCAAGCACATATCCTATTTGCATTCGAACTTGATGGTCATTGCATTCGAACTTTATGGTCATTGCATTTCAATGGTTGAATATATGAACAAAAACATTTCAAAATATCTTATAGGACTCATATTGACATGGAGATTTGGCTGGTCTCACCTCGAGGTCGGAGGGGGTCGGTGACGGGGACGGCGGCGGCGACGACATGGAGATTTGGCTGCAAAAACAAAATCTAAATGAAGACATTATTATCCTCATCTTAGGACTTAGTGAAACCCTATAACCTATCAACTAATCAAATGCATACGCCTTGCATAGTGCTCTCCAATTTGAGCATTCAAAATAGGAGTAGTTCTCCAATTTGAGCATTCAATAAGAAAAACTAAATCATGAAATAAATTAGTATTAAAATTAGCGTGCATTCAATAAGCAAAACTAAATCATCTCTTGTGTCCGTACATGGTCGAATATTACCACTAATATATCTTGTCGTGGAATAGTTACGGCAGATGTCCTAGCGAAAGGACTTAGTTGTGGAGCCATCGCAACTAGGTTAGCTTAAAGGGGTTAAACGGGACAAAGGACACAGGAGTTTATACTTGTTCGGCCCCTTGCGGTGAAGGTAAAGGCCTAATCCATTTTGAGGTGGTATTGCTTATGTCTCGATTACCAGGGAGCGAATCCGCTTGACCTAGCTTTCGATCTATTGTTTCATGCCCTGAACCGCCACCGGGTCGTCCCTTTATATACACAGGTTGAGCCCGGTGGCTCTCAGAGTCCCGACCGGCTCATAGACAATGTGTCTGGCTTGGTGACTATCTATACATGCCTTACAATACAAGTCATATACATAAGGTGGTTTATTTCTACGGGACTTAAGTCGCCCTTGGGCCTTGGGCCCTTATCTTGAACCGCCATCTTCAATATCCTCATGGGCTTCATATGATGAATCACCATAGGTATAACCCGGCCCCTCCTGGGCGGGTCATACCTAATAGTTATATCCCCAACATTAAGCCCCAGGTTGATTTGAACTGGTTCATGTCAATCTTTACCACTTAGAAAAATCCTCCCTTCTTTATTTGTGCAAGAATTCATAACCCGCCATGACGTCATCTCCTAGAACTGCGATAACCCGCCATGACGTCACCTGTCATTAATTCATGCAATATCCAATATATCTCAATGGATATTTATCTTAATAGCCGTCCCGAGAATCGAGGCGCCCGAGCAGCTGGATAACCATGTTTTTTGGCCTCCTCGTTTTTCATGCCTATCTATTACTTTTCCTTATAAATAGGGACGAATGGCCCCTTCTCATTCTCCCCCCTTTCCTTCATCTTCCTCCTCTCACGACTCTCCTGCCGCTCAAGTTCCACCGCCGCCGCGAAGCTCATCGTCAGCCTTGTCCTCGGCCGCTGCATCAACCTGATTCGGACCAGAAACATCAGTGCTCCACCGCAGCCCGATCTGTATCTGTAAGTTTTCCCCCTTTCATGCTCCAAACCACATTAGGGTTTTAGAAGTTCGTTGTGTTCTTCGTAGTTCTTCATAGTTCGTTTTAGATCCGAGCATACCTGTTAAGACGTGCAGAACCTGTTTCCCTTCCTTTTGCTATCCGAAATCCCGCTTCGCAGATGCATAGGTGTCCCCCTTGTACTAGTTCTTCTGCTGCTGTAATGCTTTAGGTTTTTGATTTATTTTCTTTTTTCACACAGCGCTAGATCCAAATTTATTATTGTAATATGTGAAACCTATTTGTCTGGGACTTAGTAAAATTTTCTTCCTGATAAACCAACTTGGCCATGGCGGCTTATTTCACCGGCTGTAGTTAAATTCAATGCTCAACAGATTTCTCCTTTTATAGACATCAAACTGCTCATTGCAGCTTAGATAACCCGCTGTAACTAGTCATATACAATTAGGCCCCCTTTTAAGCCGCCATTCTGAATATGTGCAGTAATACTTTCCCACCGGCTTAAGTTTGAACCAGCAAACTTGTTCTTTTCCTTTTTAGGCTTCTTTCTTCACAATGGCCCCAAAGGACGCCACCGGAACCTGAGTCGCCGCCCGGCCCATGATTGCTGTGAAACGAGTTAGAATTTTTGAAGCCCTCATAATTGAACAATCTTTCCAAAGGTGAGTAGCTGGTTTCTCCTGCGTGCCATGCTTTGGACAGGGCTCAGTCAGCAACTGCTCAAGAGTAGGACCTGATCCACCGGTCCGAGGAGGCGGCCTCCCCTTACGACGCTGATTATTGCTCTGTGCATTGGTGTTAGCCACAAACTCCAAGTTACCATCAACCTTGCATTTACCATTGCCCTCCTGATTCGCCGGGTTATGCTGCTGACCCTTGGCGTTGCCATTCTTCTTTCCCTTTCCCGGCTTGTCATCATCAGACTCGGGGTCCTTGGTACTATCAGAGTCGGAATATTTGATTAGAGCCGCCATCAGCTGCCCCATATCATTACAATCGCGCTTGAGCCGCCCCAGCTTCTGCTTAAGAGGCAAAGAACGGCAATTTTTCTCCAACATTAAGACTGCAGAGCCGGCATTCATGTTATCGGATGAATGTATGATAGCTTTGACCCAACGCACCCAATGGGTTGTTGATTCACCCTCCTCTTGGGTGCAAGTAGCCAAGTCCACAATCGAAATGGGCTGTTTGCATGTGTCTTTAAAGTTCTGAATAAACCAGGCTTTTAGCTCAGCCCATGACCCAAAGGAATTAGCCGGTAGCCCTTTTAACCAAGTACAGGTCGTTCCATCCAGCATCATGGTGAAATACTTAGCACACGCGGCGTCACTAACCTCCAACAGTTCCATGGCCATCTCATAACTTCCAATCCACACCTCAGGGGGTAAGTCGGACGTGTAATTAGCCACCTTACAAGGTCCTTTGAAATCCTTGGGCAAACGCTCATTACACAAAGCCGGCACCAAACAGAGGACACATGTAGATCTAGAGGTCACGCCTTCCTCTACCGAAGCTGTTGGGTAAACCGGAAGGGGCTGGTGAGCCGCCTGCTTAGCCTCTTGACGCACTTTGTGCTGATCGACCAAATTATGAGCTCAATCACACGCCGGGTCATGCCCACGTTGCTGCTCACGGCGCTGGCGTTGCTTGAAACGGCTGGTGAGTCCATGTGCCTGCTGTAACTCCGGCTTGGGCGAGGGGTCGAGTGAATCCTATCTCGACTGTAAGAATATGCCTCCTGCTACACCAATGCTGTCTAAAGAAGCTCTCTAGCCTTTCGTGTTTCAACCGCTGCTGGAGAGTCGCCATCCACCGGGAGAGCCGCCAATCGTGCCGCCACAGCAACCATGTTTTCCAAGGGATTGGAATAATGACCCGATGGTGTTGGGACACATTGAGGTGGAGCACTGTTCAAACGAGGGGGTTCCGTCATGCGTGGCTAAACCGGCGTTCCAACTCCAGGTGCTGCAGCCCAGTTTATCTCCGGCGGATTACTGGTCTCCGCTCTAGGCGTGCGAAATAGGTTTCTCTCCTCGTAAACCAGAGGTAGACGAGACTAGTGCCTCCTCCTCGTGATTTCATTTGAAGCATTTTGATCCATCGTAAGCCGGAAGCCTCTGACTGAATCCGCTGAGCTTGAGCATCCAGGGCAGCCCGTTCCGCGGCCATTCTAACATCCTCTGCCGCCAGGTTCTCCTTGGCTTGTGCTATCTCATCATGCAACTTTTTAGTTTCCGCGCTATGCTGAGCTTGATTTGCCGGGTTAACTTCTGCTGTTAACAAGGTTGTGAGTCTATCCAATAACTCCGTCAACACCTGAGCTGGTGGGTGCACAGGACCCTCCTGCCCCGGCTGCCGTCACCGCTGCTGACCCGGAAGTCACCGCTGCTGACCCGGAAGTCACCGCTACCACGGTTGAAGAATTTTGCCCAGGCTGCGTACCAACCATGAAGATCCCGACTCTATTTGGCGGCTCATAGAGGTCTGGAATACTGTCACCATCAGAGTAGCCCTCGAGCCTGCCATCTTGCAATTGATACAATGAAGTACTCTCGCCTGTGGATGACTCACCATCAGAGTAGATGGCCATCTCACCGCCAGACATAGATCCTTCATCAAATTCCGCTCCATGGATGCATCCCACGAAGGCATGTTTCACGGCGGGCTGAGCTCAGGCGGGTCTCGCACGCTGAGCCGTTTCGATGATGTCGGTGCAGATGTTTGGCTCAGGGCCCGGCTCGCCGATCTTGCCGATGAAGACGTGGATTCCGCCGAAGGGGACCCGGTACCCATAGTCAACTGAGCCGGCCTCGGGCCCCCAGCCTGCATCGTTGATGTAGAGCTTGCCGCAACGACTCTTGGTCATCCGTCCCATAGCGTATCCCTTGAGCCCTTCGAAGCTGTCCTTTAAGAACTCAAAACCACCATACGCTGGCCCCATGATGGGCGCCAACTATCGTGGAATAGTCACGACAGATGTCCTAGCGAAAGGACTTAGTCGTGGAGCCATCGCAACTAGGTTAGCTTAAAGGGGTTCAACGGGACAAAGGACACAGGAGTTTCTACTGGCTCGGCCCCTTGCGGTGAAGGTAAAGGCCTAATCTAGTTTGAGGTGGTATTGCTTATGTCTCGATTACCAAGGAGTGAATCCGCTTGACCTAGATTTCGATCTGTTGTTTCTTGTCCCGAACCACTGCCGGATCATCCCTTTATATACACAGGTTGAGCCCGGCGGCTCTCCGAGTCCCGGCCGGCTCATAGACAACGTGTTCGGCTTGGTGACTATCTATACATGCCTTATAATACAAGTCATATACATAAGGTGGTTTATTTCTACGGGCCTTAAGTCGCCCTTGGGACTTGGGCCCTTATCTTGAACCGCCATCTTCAATATCCTTGTGGGCTTCGTATGATGAATCACCATAGGTATAACCCGACCCTCCTGGGCGGGTCATACCTAATAGTTATATCCCCAACACATCTCGAATAGTATCATACATATAACCCCACTAATACAACTACAACCCTAGCGAATGACATGTATCGGCGCTGGCGGTGGACACCCAAAGAGAAGGAACCATCACAGGAACATAGCTCCAGTGATCTCCCTGAAGAACCTACCATGTATTGTCAAACCTGCCCTCCAACGCAACCTTGTAGCAATGGACGTGCTCGTCCTCCTCACTGACATGGTGACGTCTCACCTTCACAGGGGACGCAAGCCTCCGCATCGTCAGTGGCCCATGCTACCGCCACCAAAAAAGGTTCGGGTAAATGACGGTCTGGCTCCTCACCAAGCCGCGCCCCCGGAAGGTAGCACCTCCTAGTACTAGCCTGGCCGAGCCCAGTCCCGAACATGGACCCTCTGGTCAAGTAGGCCTCTGACGCCGAGTCGACAACGAGGATGCGGGATAGGTATCGTCGATGTCAATGCAGGAATAAACACTTCAACTAAAAAAATAACAACAAATGTGACATGTTCAAAATATGACATGTCCACTTCAAAACAAATCAACCTAGAATTCTGTTAAATACACCTAAAAATAAACTAGTTCTATTAATTTTCGTACTAAAAATAAACTAGTTCTATTAATTCAACTAGTTCAAGCAAGCACTTACTCTAAATAAAAATAAACTAGTTCTTACTAAAAATAAACTAATTCAACTAGTTCTATTAATTTTCTTACTAATTCTATTAAACACTTACTAAAAAACAGTAAAAAAACTACATTATACAAGAGCAGTAAAAAAGAGTTTAGGGTTTAGGAGAGATGGAGGGAGGAGGGAGTAGAGAGGGGGAGGGGGTGGTGGGATCGGAGGAGGGAGGAGGAGGGGTGGAGGAGGGAGGAGGGAGGAGGAGGGGGAGGCGGGCAGTGGGAGGAGGGCTGCCGGCAGAGGGCTTGGCTGGAGGAGGAGGGAGGAGGGAGGAGGAGGTTGTCGGCGTCCTGGATTTGGGGGTATCCAGCCTAGTGGCTCCATCGACGGCCTGGTACGGCCCAGCTTCAGCATCAGTGACACAAGACCCTCGCGAGGGGCCAAGCCCCGCAAGGTGGACAGCGCCAAGATCCCCGAGGGGACCAGCCTCCTCGGGCTGGCTCCTGAGGGGCGGAGAGTTCCATGCAGGTTACCTCACGAGGCTCAGCTGAAGTAAGCCATGACGGCCAAGGCCAGGCGGGCGCAGAGCGCAGGTTTCCTCTTCGGTGCAAAGGAGGAAGGCCACAGGCACGGAGTCCCGAGGAACCAGCCAAAGGTTTGCATTCTGGTGCAACGAGACCAAGACCGTCAAGACGGCAGGACGGAGGTCATCGACGAGCCCACCGCAGCGTCACGACCAGAGGCTTTTTGCAGGCGAAGACTACTTTTGTCAGGATAGACTATACTACTTTTCCCCTTTCAAATCCGGCCGTTGTGGGATCCCTTCCCGCTCATATTTGGGAATAGGACCAAGTCCACTATAAATAGGACTAGCCCCCACTATAGGGGAAAGGAGAAGAACAAGTAGAACTAGCATATACCACACCAGCTCAAGAACACCTCACCTCCTGAGGCTTGTTCATACACTGTACTAGCTCATCCTCAGCCCTTCAAGGCAATCCACCAAAATGCTGGAGTAGGGTATTACACCACAAGGATGGCCCGAACCAGGATAAATTGTTGTGTCCCTTTGTCCCTTTGAGCTTGATGCGCTAGGCTTAGGAGGATCATGAGTAGGCTGGCTGGGTAGGTTGAGATCTCCGCACGCACCCCAGAGTTCGAACCTCTCAAGGGTTTGCAGATCCCATAATCCGACATTTGGCGCGCTAGGTAGGGGTGCGTCAAAATCTTCTTCCTCGACCTCTAGATCGTGCCGCTGACTCCGATGGTGGGCGCTCCTCCGTCGGCCCAGTCGACACGTGTTCCCGAAGAAGCGCCGGGGCTGTGCTGCTTCACCCTCTCCCTGCGGCGAGTGCAATGGCCGCCCAAGTTCCGACTAGAGATGCCGCCGCACTATGACGGTGTGGTAGATCTGTCCCCCTTTCTTCAAGCATACGAGGAGGCAGTCTGGGCGGCTGGCGGAGACGCCAAGGTGAAGGCTAACTGGCTCCCCATGGCCCTTGTAGATGCGCCGCGCACTTGGTTGCTCAACCTACTGGCATCTTCTGTGGCCTCCTGGGAGGAGCTGTGTGATCTCTTCCTCGCCCACTACGCGGCACCGGCACCCCCGGTCGTCGCAGCTCTCCTAGGTGGCTCGCAGGCACCACCTTCCGACCGCCACATCAAGCAGTTCTACCGGCAGGCAGGCGCCACTCAGGTGAGCTCGGGGGCTCCCCCGGGCTGGGCAGCTCCCAAGGCCGACCTCATCTTCAGCCCCAAGGATCACCCCGCCACTACGACGGGAGAAGGCGCGCTCCCAATGCTTTGAACCCCCACCGTCTGCCACATGGCAATCATCAGAACCCTCATTGACGGTGGAGCCGGCCTCAACGTGCTCTCCGTGGAGGCGTTCGGCCTGCTCCACGTGCCGCCCAGCCGGCTCCGCCCCTCCAAGCCTTTCTCTGGGGTCGATGGCGGCTCCACCAGGCCCCTGGGGTAGATCCGTCTCCCTGTCACCTTCAGGACCTGTGACAACTACCGCACCGAGCTCATCGATTTCGACATTGCCAAAATCGACATGCCGTACAATGCTATTCTGGGATACCCGGCCTTGGCCCAGTTTATGGCTGCGACCCACCCCGCATACAACCTCATGAAGATGCCTAGCAACAACGGTGTCCTCACGGTGGTGGGGGATACCAAAGGCGCGCTACAGGCCCTCAAGCTCGCCTTCAGGACGGTCGCGTCTGTGCTGCCCGGCAAGAAGAGGGGTCAGGAGGCCCCGGAAGGAGCGCCGGCCAAGAAGAAGTAGTTGTTCTCCCAAGACCGAGCCAAGACGAAGCAAGTGTTGGTCTGTGAGGACGGGACGACCATCGCCACCTTCACCATAGGGGCAGGCCTCCCTCAGGATCAAGAGGAGGCATTAATCAACTTTTTGCGAGCCAACAAGGATGTATTCTCTTGGGAACCCAAACACCTGGTTGGGGTCCCAAGGGGGATAATCGAGCACCACCTGAGGGTATGTCCAAACGTGCGGCCAATGAAGCAGAAGGGTCACTGCCAGTCCACCGAGAAGCATACATTCATCGTCTAGGAAACCCGAAAGCTACAAGCCGCAGGGGTCATCAGAGAGGTACGGTACCTAGAGTGGCTGGCGAACCCCATCATCATCCCCAAGAAAGGAGGGAAGGAACGCATGTGTGTCAACTTCACCAACCTCAACAAGGCCTGCCCGCAAGATCCCTTCCCGCTCCCTCGCATCAACCAGCTCGTCAACTCCACCGCCGAGTGCTACCTGTTGTGCTTCCTGGATGCCTTTTCCGGCTACCACCAGATCAAGATGGTCGTGGAGGATGTGGAGAAGACGACATTCCTCACCCCCTGCGTTGTGTACTGCTACACCTGCATGCCCTTCGGGCTGCGTAATGCCGGGGCAACCTTCCAGCGACTGATGCATATCACCCTGGGTTCGTAGCTTGGGAGGAACGCAGAGGCCTATGTTAACGATATAGAGGTGAAGTCTCGGGAGGCCAGGACCCTGATAGAAGATCTGGAGGAGACGTTTGCCAGCCTGCGCAGGGTGGATCTTCGGTTTAACCCTGAGAAGTGTGTGTTTGGGGTCCCTTCCGGCAAGCTGTTGGGCTTCTTGGTGTCGCACTGAGGGATTGAGGCCAACCCAAAGAAGGTCAAGGCGATAGAAGACATGAACCCCCCACAGACCCTAAAGGAGATGCAGAAGCTGGCGGGCTACGTAAGCTCACTTGGGGGTTTCATTTCCAAGGTGGGGAGCGCGCCCTCCCATTTTTCAAGCTGATGAAGAGGAAGGAGCCATTCGAGTGGACCCTAGAGGCAGACGCAGCCTTCGAGGACCTCAAGAGATATTTGACTAGCCCACCTGTGATGGTGGCACCGCGCCCTCTCGAGCCCTTGGTGCTCTATCTGGTAGCCACTGCTCACCTAGCCAGTGCCGCCCTGGTGGCACTGAGGAAGGAACACCCGAACAAGAAACCTCAGCAGGATGCACAACCATCAAGCAAGGCACATAACCCTCAGGACGATGTATCTGGGGCCTCGACCGACCTGCTGATCGACACTCCTCCTGAGGCCACGATTGATCCCGCAACTATCAAGGCTCCCGAGGGCGGGCCTCGTGAAGCCATGGAGGACCTGCGCCCTGTTGAAGAACAAGACTCCGCTGATGCCTCCCTCCTCATCAAGGACCCTGTCTACTTTGTCAGCACGGTACCGAGGGAGGCCTGGGCATGCTACCCCATGCCTCAGAAGCTCCTGCTCGCACTCCTGGCCGCCTCCAGGAAACTGCGCTACTACTTTCAAGGCCACCCCATCAAGGTTTTTTCTGCGTACCCGTTGGAGAGGGTGCTCAAGAGCCTGAACGCAGCCGGGCGGGTTGCTGAATGGAACATTGAGCTTCATGCATTTAATCTCGAGTTCAGCACCACCAGGGTTATCAAGGGTGCGACCCTCGTTGACTTCATGGCCGAGTGGACTAACGCTCCCGACCACGGGGTAGGCGAGGACTGCTCCCTCCTGTCAGGAGACGAGGAGCCGGATGGATGGATCATGTACTTCGACGGGGCGTTTGCATGGCAAGGTGCAGGAGTGGGGGCCATCCTCATCTCGCGCACCAAGGACATGCTCTGTTACACAGTGCAACTCTGCTTTTAGCAGGGCGAGAAAGTATCCAACAACATCGCAGAATTCGAAGGCTTGCTTCCCGGGCTCAGGGCCGCGGCTGCATTGGGAGTGAAGCGCCTCACCATCAAGGGTGACTCTCAGCTTCTCGTCAACTTCTCCAACAAGGAGTACACACCTAAGGACGAGCACATGGAGGCGTACCTAGAGGAGGTGCGCAAGATGGAGAAGTGGTTCATGGGCGTGATGCTACAACACGTGCCGCACGGAACGAACAAGGAAGCCGATGACATCGCCAAGAGGGCCTCCCGCAGGCTCCCTCAGGAGCCGGGAGTGTTCGAGGAGCGGCTCTTCAAGCCATCTGCGACCCCCCACACCGCGGCTCTAGCACCGCCTCTGGAGGACTTGCCATGGGCACCCGAGACGGGCGCCCCCCTGTGGTCACCCCTCGGGAGCCCGCCTGCTGCTCACGCTCGAGCCTCAGGAAGGATGCTGGACCGAAGAGTTCAAGGCGTACTTGCTTCAAGGGACCTTGCAAGAGAAGGAGGAGGACGCCGAGCGTGTGGTCCGTCAGGCCACCACGTACTGCATCAAGGATGGTGAGTTATATCGCAAGAGGCCCAATTATGTTTCGTTGCGGTGCATCTCCAGGGAACAGGGGCTCGAGCTGCTAGCAGACATACACGGTGTGGACTGGGGGCATCATTCCTTGTTGCGCACTCTGGTGGGCAAGGTGTTCCGCAGTGGCTTCAACTGGCCCACCGCGCTCAACGCTATAGAGCTGGTGCGCTCCTGTGAAGCATGCCAGTTTCACGCCAAGCTGATCCACCAGCCCGTGCAGGGCCTCCAGACAATCCCGCTGATGTGGCCATTCGCGGTTTGGGGGCTGGACATCTTGGGACCATTCCCTCGGGTGCCAGGGGGCTACCGGTACCTCTATGTCGCCATCGACAAGTTCACCAAGTGGGCGGAGGTAGAAGCCGTGTGCACCATCCCAGCTGGATCGGCCTTCAAGTTCATCAAGGGAATCGTAAGCCGGTTTGGGGTCCCCAACCGCATCATCACCAACAACGGCTCGCAGTTTACCAGCAACCTTTTCAAAACATACTGTGCTAACCTTGGAACGCAGATCTGCTACGCCTCAGTAGCATACCCATAGAGCAATGGCCAGGCCGAGAGGGCCAATGCAGAAGTCCTGAGGGGCTTCAAGACCCGGACCTTCAAGAAGAAGCTTGAGGCCTGCGGCAGGGGGTGGCTCGATGAGCTGCAGTCTGTGCTGTGGTGCATCCGCACCACCGCGACCAAGCCAACATGAGAGATGCCGTTCTTCCTTGTCTACGGAGCAGAGGCGGTCCTCCCTCACGAGGTCAAGCATCGCTCCATGCGGGTCCTGGCGTTTGATGAGACGCGGCAGGACGGCACGCGGGGGATGGATCTCGTGCTGGGGGAGGAACGCCGCTGTCAAGCCTCGCTCCGGGGGGCGAGGTACCAGCAGGTGCTGCGGCGGTACCACTGCCACAGCGTCCGCTCCTGGACGTTAGAGGTGGGCGACCTCGTCCTAAGGCGGGTGCTCTGCACGGAGGGGCTGCACAAGCTCTCTCCCATGTGGGAGGGCCCGTTTAGGATTGCCCGTGTCTCCAGGCCCGACGCCGTGCACCTGGAGACATAGGATGGGGTCCTCATCAAGAACGCCTGGAACATCTAGCACCTCCGGAAGTTCTACCCCTGAAGAAAGGCTCCGGCCTGTGAAGGTCTCCGCTCGTGACACTCTCACGTAATGATGAGTGGGGCTGTACACGCCCCGGAGTCTCCTGGAGTCGCCCTGGGGACTCATGGGGGCTCCCTCCCACGTCTTAGTGGCAGCACTTAGCTCCGCGCTGGTGAGAAGACTAGATTAGGTGCTGGATGCGGCTGTTCATTTTCTTTCTGAAGTTGCTTGCTGTTTTTAGTAATCTTCCAATGGATTTGGTATTCTTGAACACTGGTTCCTCGAGCTGTTTCCTTCTCCTGAGCTATTTTTGGCTTAAGGGCTTGAGAGAGGTGGCAGTCGCCCACCACTTCTTCTTGCGTGCCTCATGCGTGGGGCTAGGTAGGTGTGTGCACACTGGGCTTGCCTCTGCACGCACGCACCGCGCCGAACCCTAGTATTTCGGCTTTATCCTCGCGAGGGGCCCTCGATCGAGTCCACGGGCACCATCACCCCTCATGTCCGTTCCCCCTGGGCAGCGCGATGCAGTGCATCAGTGTAACACCCATGATGCGGCTATATCTCCCACGTGTCGATGCATGACTTAGAGGCATAACCGCATGGTGGTTTTGTCGCAAGAAGGGTCATCTTCACACAATCCCATGTAATGAACAAGAATGGGATAAAGAGAGTTGCCTTACAATCGCCACTTCACACAATACATAATTTAAGATCATACATCATTCAAAATACACTCATAGACCAGCTATGGTCAAGTTCAAATGAAAAGAAGACAACCCCAAATGCTAGATCCCCGATCGTCTCGACTGGGCTCCTCTACTGATCATCTGGAAACGAAACATAGTAATGACCAAGGGCCTCATCAAACTCCCACTTCAGCTCAGTTGCGCCATCTGCGCTGGTATCCTCAGCACCTGCATCTGTTTTGGTAGAATCTGTGAGTCACGAGGACTCAGCAATCTAACACCAGCGAGATCAAGACTATTTAAGCTCATAGGTAGGTAAGGGGTAATATGGTGGAGCTGCGGCAAGCACTAAGCATATATGGTGGCTGACATACGCAAGTGAGAGCGAGAAGAGAAGCAACGCATCGGTCGAGAAGCTAGAAGCGATCAAGAAGTGATCCTGAAACTACTTACGTCAAGCATAACTCAAACCGTGTTCACTTCCCTGACTCCGCCGAGAAGAGACCATCATGGCTACACACACGGTTGATGCATTTTAATGAAGTAAAGTGTCAAGTTATCTACAACCGTACATTAACAAATTCCCATCTGCCTCATAACCATGGGCACGGCTTTCGAAAGATAATATACCCTGCAGGGGTGTCCCAACTTAGCCCATCACAAGCTCTCACGGTCAACGAAGGATATACCTTCTCCCGGGAAGACCCGATCAGTCTCGGAATCCCGGTTCGCAAAACATTTCGACAATGGTAAAACAAGACCAGCAAAGCCACCCGATGCGCCGACAAATCCCGATAGGAGCTGCGCATATCTCGTTCTCAGGGCACACCGGATTGTCCAAACTTCCGATAGGCCAGCCCAGAGTTGCCCCTGGTGGCCACCGGCGGTTGACAAGTTGGACCAACACTCGAAGGAGCACTGGCCCCGGGGGGGGGGGGTAAATAAAGATGACCCTTGGGCTCGTGAAAACCCAAGGGAAAAGGGCTTAGGTGGCAAATGGTAAAACCAAGGTTGGGCCTTGCTGGAGGAGTTTTATTCAAAGCGAACTGTTAAGGGGGTCCCATAAATCACCCAACCGTGTAAGGAACGTAAAATCAAGGAACATAACACCGGTATGACGGAAACTAGGGCGGCAAGAGTGGAACAAGTCACCAGGCATAAGGCCGAGCCTTCCACCCTTTACCAAGTATATAAGGTGCATTAATTTAAACAGGAGATATTGTGATATCCCAAAATATCCATGTTCCGACCGGGAACAAACTTCATCTTCACCTGCAACTAACAATGCTATAAGAGGGGCTGAGCAAAAGCGGTGACATAGCCAATCAACGGTTGCTAGGACAGGATGGTTAGAGGTTTGACATGGCAATAGGGAGGCATGATAAACAATGGCAGGTAGAGCTAACATAGCGATAGAGCGAGTACTAGCCAGCAAAGATAGAAGTGATATCGAAGGTATGGTCATCTTGCCTGCAAGGTTCTCAGAGTTGTCGAAGGCTTGATCCTCGCTAGCGTACTCAACAGGTTCCTCGTGCACGTACTCGTCTCCGGCTCTACACAAAGCAAGAACACAAGCAAGGAACCACAATAAATCACGGTGCAATGCACAAACAACATGATGCAATACATGTCATGATATGCGAGATGTGATATGCAATGCATATGCATGCTCCGGGAGGAAAAGGATGAACAAGGCATCAACTTGGCAAACCAAGTATGCTGCTGGAAAGATGAGATGATTTCGGTTGAAATCGATATAAAGATCGCCGGATTCGGGTGCACGGTTTGCAAATGACAAGCACGACAAGATATGATGCAAACTGCTTAAAACAACAACATGGCCACTTGGATGCAAAGTACAAATAAGCTATCGTACCCAAACATATGAGCAGAATGCATAGCAGTGATGTACAAGAGATGCTCTACGAAACATGAACACTGAGCACAATCTATAAACCACTAGAGCATGACTAAAACAGCATGGCAATAATGCCAAAGATAACAGTTTCTACAGACTTAGTGAAAATACTAGACATAGCAGAAACAGATTCAACATGGCATCTTTACAAGCTTGATTAACTCACTACCAGGCATGACATGGCATGGAACAAGTGCTAGCTTGAAGTAGGCATGAAAATGAAGCTACTCATGTGCAAAACAACCAACTAGCATATCTGCATGAACAAACACATAAAGGACAAAACAACAACATAGATTGAGATGACATGTTCATGAACTTGCTCAAATGCAGAAACTAATGCCACCACTGGATTGGTGGGATTTTTCTACCCCAAAAAACATATATAATATGTTGGGGTTGCTGTAGAAAAATCATCCCAAGTGCACTAAGCTAGAACCTGCCCTAAATGGAATATGACAGAATTGGCATTTTCCTTATTTGGAAACATCCAGAAATGGACTTGCCCGAAATGGATAGATTCCATATGCCAAAAATGGAATATTCGCTGGGAACAAAAATAAAAAAAAATAAGAAAATGGCAAACAGGGGCTAAGGGGGGATGACAGGTGGGGCCACCCTGTCATACACACGGTGCAAAGAAACGGAAAAAAGGGGGGAAGGATTTATGCACCCGCGGGGGATCGAACCAGGGTCTCCCCGGTGTCGTTCTGCATAGTCAACCACTGGGCTAGGTAGGTGCTACTGATAAGGAAAGGGGTTTGGCCCCTTTTAGAGAGACACCAGATCAAGTTCCTCTGTTACAAACAGAGAAGATGACGGCGCCGGCGAGGGCCACGGTGGCAACCAGCGGGGCATAGGGACTCCGACGGGCGTGCGGAAAGGGGTAAGGATGCATGCAGCTACGAGGGGATGCCGGGGCGCTCGAGCTCGGGTAGTTGCTCGGCTCGGGGCCATGGCGTCCGCGGCGAGTGGCAGCAGCAGCTATGACGACACAAGGAAAGGCCGGGTGCGCGCGGGAGTGAGCGTGCACACGTGCAGGGTGAGGCCAGCGGAGGGGCACGCTAGGCGCGAACCGGGGTGCGGAGACGTTTCTGCACCTACACGTGCAACAGATAGCTACAGCTTCTCCGGGTCACCGAGAGCACGGCAAAGGCACGAATCGAGCGAACCCTAGGGGGTGCCTAAACGCGAAAGATGTGGATTGGAGAGGAAGGTGTGTTACCCAGCTCACCCAAAGACGCGACGGGATCGACGGAGACGAGCCGGCGGCGACGAAGTGGAGCTCTGAACCTTAGCGCGGTCCTGACCGAGAGGAAGATGGAAGCAGAGGACGTCGACGAACTGGTCGTCCGGGGCACCGTAGTCGACGTCGGGGATGAAGACGACGATGAGGAAGAAGAAGAACACGATCTGCGGGGGTGGGGGTGGCTGGAGAGCACGTCGGCGACGAGGTCGCGCTCTCAGGTGCGCTCTGGACGGAGCGGTTTCGGTTGATCTGGTGGTTTTCGCACCCGGCGGCGGCGATGAGAGGAAGAGGGAAACCCTAGGGTGTGTGTGGACAAGGAGAGGGGTTAAAAGGGGGGCCAGGGCGATGGGTGGAGCGCGGTGTCGACGTGGCCGTGGCCATGTGCGAGCCCGGCACGAGCTTGATGAAAAGGTGAGGGGCGGGTGCGCTGTAGCCAGAGGCTGGCTAGTGGGGTCACGGGTGACACGTGGGCGTACAGGCTCTTGGGTAGCGAGGCGACTCGGTGAGAAACGTCCAACGGGCAAGCGGGCTGGCTGGCTGCGCTTGCTGGGCTGGCTGGCTGCGCTGGCTGGGCTGGCGGGCAGAAAAGGCCGCGGCTGGGCTGCAGGAGGCCCACGGGGGGCTGCTGCGCCGGCTGTAGGTTGATACTCTCCTTTTTCTATTTGTTCAAACAGAAATAGAAACAGAAAAGCACATGGTAAAAGGAGAGGAGTTTGAGTATAAAGAAAATATTCTCAAGCTCCTGGAATTATCCACTATTTGAATAAATTGCATTGGGCATTTTTAGAGGTAGAAAAATAAGACAAGTTTGAATATAATTCAAACTTGTGTCATTTTTGAACCTGACCAAAACAACTTCAAATAGGGAGATATTTGGCAGAGAGGTTTAGGGCATGGAGCAAGATTTATAGGGAGAATATGAACATTTAAGGAGAAGGTAAAAGGTGCACTTGCAAAAAGAAAGAAAGAAAGGAAAGGAAGGAGAAATGGTGATGATGCAAGATTTATACATTGAGCATGCCACAACATAATAGGTATGAGAGCACAACATGCACATGATGAGGATGAATGCAAAATGACAAGAGGCACAAATGCAATATGGTAAGGTGAGCATGACAATGAAAAGAATAAAACACATAACCAAACAAGATGAGGCCAAACATGATAAAAACCCACAAGAATTGGATGAAGGTCAAGTTGATATATTGCCAAATTGGGACATGTTACATATGGGGTGTTACAACACTCCACCACTACAAGAGGATCTCGTCCCGAGATCTAGGACTGAAAGAACTCCGGATATTCGGAACGGAGGTGATCCTCGCGCTCCCAGGTAGCTTCTCGGTCAGAATGGTGTGACCACTTCACTTTCAGGAATTTGATTGACTTGTTGTGAGTCTTGCGCTCGGTTTCTTCAAGAATAGCAACGGGGTGCTCATGATAAGAGAGATTTTCTTGGAGGTCGATTTCTTCGAAGTTGATAGTGCGCTCAGGAGTCTTGAAGCACTTGCGAAGCTGTGACACGTGAAACACATCGTGCACGTTTGCAAAGTTGGATGGAAGCTCAAGTTGATAGGCGAGGTCACCTGTTTTGCCAATGATCTTGAAAGGACCCACGTATCTAGGGGCAAGCTTCCCTTTGATACCGAAGCGACGAGTGCCTTTCATTGGAGAGATGCGGAGGTAGACATGGTCTCCGATTTCAAAAGCCAAGTCACGGTGCTTGCTATCATAGTAACTCTTCTGCCGCGATTGCGCGGCTTTGAGATTCTCACGAATGACTTTGCACATTTCTTCAACTTCTGTGATCAAGTCGTTGCCAAGAAGTTGGCGTTCACCTGTCTCAGACCAATTGAGAGGAGTACGGCACTTTCTGCCATAGAGAATTTCGAATGGGGCCTTGCCCGAACTCGCTTGGAAGCTGTTGTTGTAGGAGAACTCGGCATATGGAAGACAATCTTCCCACTTCATACTGAAAGAGATGACACAAGCCCTGAGCATATCTTCAAGAATTTTATTGACTCGCTCGACTTGGCCACTTGTTTGAGGATGGAAAGCTGTGCTGAAACGAATGTTGCTGCCCATGGCCGTCTGAAAGGAGTCCCAGAACTTAGAAGTGAAGATGCTTCCATGATCTGAAGATATCAATTGTGGAATGCCGTGCAAGGAGACAATTCTGGAGGTGTATAGCTCTGCCAGCTGAGCTGCTGTGATAGATTCTTTGATAGGAAGAAATGAGCCACTTTGGTAAGCTTGTCAATGACAACGAAGATAGCATCATTTCCATGCTTGGACTTAGGAAAACCAGTCACGAAGTCCATCTCGATATGGTCAAACTTCCATTCCGGAATAGCAAGAGGTTGGAGGAGACCCGCTGGTCTTTGGTGTTCTGCTTTCACTCTTCTGCAGACATCACATTCATTCACGAATTGAGCAATCTCTCGCTTCATTCGAGTCCACCAATACGACTGCTTGAGGTCATGGTACATCTTTGTACTTCCAGGGTGAATGGATAGGAGGGAATTGTGTGCCTCATTCATGATGACTTTTCTCAGATCACCTTTTGGAACCACAATTCGATCCTCGAAGAAAAGAGTATCTTTGTCATCCAAGCGATAACACTTGTATTTGGGAATGTCCTTGTCAATACCACGTTTCACCTTCTTCACCATGGTATCCAGGAGTTGTGCCTCATGAATTTGATCTTCCAAAGTAGGAGAGACTATGAGGTTGGCAAGAAAGCCTTGAGGAACAACTTGAAGATTCAGCTTGCGGAAGGCTTCACAAAGATCCGGTTGAAACGGCTTGAGAATTAGATTGTTGCAATAAGCCTTTCTCCTCAGAGCATCTGCAATCACATTCGCCTTGCCAGGAGTATATTCGATACTCGGATTGTACTCTTGAATCATTTCGACCCATTGAGTTTGCCTGAGGTTAAGGTTGGGTTGAGTGAAGATATACTTGAGGCTCTTGTGATCGGTGAAAATGTCCACTTGCCTTCCCAATAAGAGATGTCTCCATGTTATCAATGCATGGACAACTGCCGCCAACTCAAGATCATGAGTGGGGTAGTTATTTTCGTTGGGCTTCAACTGATGAGAGGTATAGGCCACAACTTTTTTCTCTTGCATCAACACAGCACCGAGACCTTGAAGGGAAGCATCACAGAAAACTTCGAATGGCTTGGATTCATCAGGAGGAGTCAAAACAGGAGCTGTGACTAGCTTCTCTTTGAGGGTGTTGAAAGCGACGTCACACTCAGGCGTCCAGACATACTTGACATGCTTCTGGAGGAGGTTGGAAAGAGGCTTTGCAATCTTAGAGAAGTTCTCAACGAATCTTCGGCAATAGCTTGCAAGACCAAGAAAACTGCGGAGCTGCTTGACATTCTGAGGAGGTTCCCAATTCAGAACAGCAGAAACCTTCGCCGGATTAACAGCAATTCCCTTGGCGGAGATGATGTGACCAAGATAAAGAACTTCATCAAGCCAGAACTCACATTTGGAAAACTTCGCATAGAATTGATGCTCTCTGAGCTTGTCGAGCACCAATCGCAAATGTTTGGCATGATCCTGCTTATTCTTGGAGAAGACCAAGATATCATCGAGTTACACCAAGACGAATTCATTGGTGTAGGGGTTGAAGATAAAGTTCATCATGCAAGAGAACATTGGAGGAGCATTGACAAGGCCGAAAGACATGACAGTATATTCATAAGAACCATAGGTTGTTCTGAATGCTGTCTTGGGAATATCTTGTTCACGAATGTGAATCTGATGATAACCCATACGAAGTTCAAGCTTAGAGAATACTTTAGCACCTTTGAGTTGCTCGAAAAGCTCATTGATGTTCTAAAGTGGATACTTGTTCTTGATTGTCTTCTTGTTCAATGGACGGTAATCGACGCAAAGTCGGTCCGTGCCATCCTTCTTCTGGACAAAAAGAACTCCACAACCCCATGGGGATGAACTCGGTCTGATCAAACCCAGACACTCTTGTTCATCGAGCTGCTTCTTCAATTCCTTCAGCTCCTTGGGTCCAAGCTTGTATGGACGCTTGCAAACGGGTTCTGTTCCAGGCTCAAGATCAATAATGAACTCGACTGGTCGATGCGGAGGCATACCCGGAAGCTCTTCTGGAAAGACATCTTGGTACTCACAAACGACTGGAATTTGAGAAATATCATCCAGCTCGCCCTTCTCACTGAGAGAAAACAACCGAATGGTTTCATCGCGAGCGGCATAGATGATAACATCCTCAGAAGGGTGTGTCAATTGAATTTCCCTGGCAGCACAATCAAGCTGAGCCTTTTGCTTAGAAAGCCAGTCCATCCCGAGGATTAGATCAATATCAGAGTTTCCAAGAACAACTGGAGAAGACAGAAATTTATAGTCGCCCATCTTGATGGAAACATCCGGAACCATGGAGCTAGCGTTCATGAATTTACCCGGAGAGACAACTGATAACGGTCTAGGCAAAACTTGAAAAACCATCTCATGCTTAGATGAAAAAGGCTTGAGATGAAACTATGCGATGCACCAGTATCAAATAATTTTTTTGCAGGAATATCATTAACTGGAAGATTACCCATGATCACATCTGAAGAATCCTCTGCCTGAGCTGCATTCAACATGTTGACCTTTGCAAACTTGGAATTATGCTTGACCACATCATTGCTTGAAGATCTCACAGGAGGAGGAGGAGGAAGGTGCCTTTGATTGAAGCATTTGTTCACGTAGTGACCTTTCTGCTGGCACTTGTTGCAAGTCACTTCTGAGAGCGGACGATGATAAGGAGCACTCGACTTTGAAGCTTGAGGCTGAGACTTGTTCTGATAGCTTGGGTTGGGTGGGTGGGAAGATCCACGACCACCTGAGTTCTTCTGCTGGTAAGGCTGATGAAACGGAGGAGGAGGAAGGTAGAACTTCTGCTGCTTAGCTGCGACTTGTGAGGAAGAAGAAGATTGCACTGCATCCCTGATTCTCTTCTTAGAAGCCTCACACTTGAGCTGAGCACCTTCTTGCTTGAGTGCCATATTGTAGAATTGATCAAACTGAGTATGCTCAATAAGAACGAGAGCTAACTGCAGATCCTCTCTAAGGCCACCTCTGAACTGATAGATCATACTTTTCTCATCAGGAACATCTTGCTTAGCAAAGCGAGCAAGTTTCTGAAACTGCTTGTTGTATTCGTACACTGACATGTTGCCTTGCTTGAGATTGCGGAACTCCTCACGCTTGCTCTCAACAACACTGGTAGGAATGTGGTGAGCTTTAAAGTCCTGACAGAAATCAGTCAAAGTAATCACTTGACCACCTCTGGAATCCTTGTATTGCTGGAACCAATCAGCTGCCTGATCGTTGAGCTGAAAAGAAGCGAACTTGACATAGTCGTCAGGCCTGACATTGCTGCATTCAAAATGCTTGTTGATATCCACGAGCCAATCATCGGCGTCTGTGGCCTCGACACAGTAGCTGAAAGACTTTGGCTGATTTGCAAGGAATTGGTTGAGGGTAGGAAATAGAGGTTGATGATTGAACTGCCCTTGACCTTGATTCCCTTGGTTGCCTTGGCCTTGGTTGCGCTCTTGCATGAGTTGGATCATCATCTGGGCATGGGCATTAGAGGCTTCCATCAAAGCTTGCCATGCCTCCGGAGGCGGAGGTGGAGGTGGAGGGTTCGCCTGACTCCCATCATTGCGTTCCGGATTCTGACGCGTTGGCGGAGCCATCCTGAAGAGGGTGACATCCGTTAGCATCTTGATAGACAGATAGACAAGTTGAAACAACGGATAGAAATTGCAACATATAGTCTTCACAATAAACATTCGAACAAGGATGAACGAATGAATTCCAAAGCAAACATCACACGTCCATAAAGGTGAGAAGCCACTTGATAAGAGATTGATGAATGAAATAAACAAGGTACAACTGGAACAAATAAGTGGTAAGGATTACCCAATCACAAACCAAATATCTACGGGAAGAAATGCTAGAGCTACTTGAATCCCGCCTATAAACTCCCGAAACTTTCTGGTTATGCAATCAGGTGTTGGGGATACAGGGGAAGCAATATATCTCACCCAAACTAACAATCCCTACATCCAGTTGTATCCATCCGTCAACACATAACCAAGAAACCTTCGGAAATCGGGTACCTCAACCTTCGAAAAGCATCCGTTATACGAGTTATGGCAATTCTCCCGAACTCCCCAGTACTGGGTGACGTCAAGCTTATCTCACCAACAACTGCATAAAAGATATTTTCGATGTCGGCAAAACTCAGGTATTCCAGAACTGCAACGATAAAATTGTGACGACAACACCTCGGAGCTCAACTCCCCGGGACACTGCCACAACCCCTAAATGTCAGGAGGCACCATGTCAGGACCCCGACTTGATGTCACATCGATCTAGCTGGTAACACCTCATATCACTTTGCGGCCTCACGCACGGTATTCCACGGGTGTCGCCTTACCTTTTCCCGGGACCGTTTGCGCCTTTTGGCTCACGTATATGATAGTGTCGCTAGCATCCATATGATAAAGAGCCCGGGCTGACATGACTAGTCGTAAACCCAAAGTGGCACAGACTTACAGGGACAGGCATCCATGACCCAGCTCTGAACGTGTCGGTCATCAGCAAATGGGTCCGGGCTGTAGCACTGGGCTAGCAGGACTCCGGTAAACCGGGCTGTAGCGGGCTAACAGGACTCCGGTACTCAAAGCGTGACATTTCCCCGAAGGGACAGACACAGGAACGAAGAAGGACACATGCCGGCCAGCCTAAGTGTTCCAGAGCAGTAGCAAGCTACCATGGCTCAGCGGTAACACTAGGAGACATTTCCCGGTAAGAGAGGCTACTAAAGATAAACAACTAGATAGTCAGATCCCACACATACCAAGCATTTCAATCATACACACAATATGCTCGATATGTGCAAATACAACGAAGCATCACAACATGAGTCTACGACACAAGTACTTTATTTAAGGCTCAGGGAGCCATACATAACATACACAAAGGTACGGGTCTCACGACCCAACATACAAGTCATACCGTCATACAAACCAGCAGCGGAAGTACATTGTCTGAGTACAGACAACTAGTAAAATAAAAGAGGCTTGGAAAGCCTAGCTATACTACGTGGTCCATCACAAGCTCAGGGTCACCACCTGGGTCTTTAGCCTACTCGTTGATGTCAACGTCTACATAGAACCCATCAGAAGGGGTTGCAGCGTCTTCTGTAAAAATGTAGATTATAGCAACATGAGTACAAAGGTACTCAGCAAGACTTACATCAGATCCTACATACATGCATAGTATCAAGAAGGGTTGGTGGAGTTATTGCAGCAAGCCAGCTTTGACTCTTGGCTAGACTATCCTACGATACTCCAACTTGAAATGGTTTTGCGCACACGAGTCCACTATTCACCACTTCAATACACTACCGAGGATCCACCTCCGTCTTCCTACGGAAGAGCCATCCTCGGCACTAACACTTATCTTGAGGCTTTTAGTAGTTTCCATTTACTTGTCTATGAACTGTATAGGCAACCAAGTAGTCCTTTACCGCGGACGCGGCTATTCGAATAGATCATGTTAACCCTGCAGGGGTGTACTTCTTCATACATGTTTCCACCACTTAGCGTCTGCACACGACATGTGCTCGGCAGACTTCAAGCGAAAGCCGACGTGGGTGTAGACCACGACCTACCTAAACACTTAAGCCTCTAGTCCAGGTTTATCGCCTATTCAGGTTCCATCCGCAGGGAGTCCGGCCGAGGTTTCCCATACAACCCCGAACGATGTGAACAGGGTTCCCGAGATACCTAACGGGTATTCGGTACACCCGGCCACGTACCTACCGATCACAGCCCACCCCTACGGTCAGCGCTGTCCACGGCCTCCAGTAGGCTACAAACACCAGAAACTACTTGCAACTCCTGGACAGAGAGCTAAGGTGAATAAGAAGTCGAGCGGGGTCATATTTCAGGGCCCAATGTATGGTAGTAGCTGATTCTTAAATCACACATACAGATCTCAGTGCTTAAGGTCGGCTTCAATGAAACAACCCACCATGTACTCCTACATGGCCTCTCATCGATACCTTTACCAAATCGTGTTCACCACACCACTCTCATTACCGACATAATCATTTCACTCTAGCCCATCACCCAGATGAACCAGACCTGACACGACTCTAAGCATAGCAGGCTTAGCAAGGTAGGAACAACACATACATATGGCTCAATCAACTCCTACACATGCTAGTGGGTTTCATCTAGTTACTGTGGCAATGACAGGTCATGTAGAGGAAATGGGTTCAACTACCGTAACACACAGCAGTTTGAATCGCGTTGTCTTAATGCAGTAAAAGAGAGCAGGAGCGAGAACATGGGATTGTATCGATATGATCAGATGGTTGGTTGCTTGCCTGATGGTTCGTTGCACGGATACGGTTCTTCGTTAGGGTAATCACGGTACTCCTCGGGGACAGATCCTGTCGCAAAGGACATCGATACACAAACATCACCAAACAATATGCAACAATATGATGCATGCATGAAACATGGCAATATGAGTGTGTTGGGCTAATGCAACTAAAACCAGAAGGGTTTGAACAAATTTGAATCAAGGATTCAAATTTCAAATTCAAATATGGCCTTTTAAAGTGCCTTTTCTTGTTCTGATTAAAACATCAACTTAACTTGTTTGATCATGCATGGAAATGGTACAGATGGATAGATTGGATTTTTCTGATCATTTTTCATATATAATTTGTCCAATTTGGAGTTACAGAATAAAAGTTATGAATTTTTGAAGTTTAATTAATATTCTGGAATTTCCTGATTTAATTCAACGCTGTCAGGACCCCGACTCGATGTCACATCGATCTAGCCGGTAACACTTCATATCACTTTGCGGCCTCACGCACGGTATTCCCACGGGTGTCGCCTTACCTTTGCCCGGGACCGTTTGCGCCTTTTGGCTCACGTATATGATAGTGTCGCTAGCATCCATATGATAAAGAGCCCAGGCTGACATGACTAGTTGTAAACCCAAAGTGGCACAGACTTACAGGGACAGGCATCCATGACCCAGCTTCGAACGTGTCGGTCATCAGCAAGTGGGTCCGGGCTGTAGCACTGGGCTAGCAGGACTCCGGTAAACCGGGCTGTAGCGGGCTAACAGGACTCCGGTACTCAAAGCGTGACATTTCCCCGAAGGGACAGACACAGGAACGAAGAAGGACACATGCCGGCCAGCCTAAGTGTTCCAGAGCAGTAGCAAGCTACCATGGCTCAGCGGTAACACTAGGAGACATTTCCCGGTAAGAGAGGCTACTAAAGATAAACAACTAGATAGTCAGATCCCACACATACCAAGCATTTCAATCATACACACAGTATGCTCGATATGTGCAAATACAACGAAGCATCACAACATGACTCTACGACACAAATACTTTATTTAAGGCTCAGTGAGCCATACATAACATACACACAAAGGTACGGGTCTCACGACCCAACATACAAGTCATACAATCATACAAGCCAACAGCGGAAGTAACTTGTCTGAGTACAGACAACTAGTAAAATAAAAGAGGCTTGGAAAGCCTGGCTATACTATGTGGTCCTTCACAAGCTCAGGGTCACCACCTGGGTCTTTAGCCTACTCGTTGATGTCAACGTCTACATAGAACCCATCAGAAGGGGTTGCAGCGTCTTCTGTAAAAATGTAGATTATAGCAACATGAGTACAAAGGTACTCAGCAAGACTTACATCAGATCCTACATACATGCATAGTATCAAGAAGGGTTGGTGGAGTTATTGCAGCAAGCCAGCTTTGACTCTTGGCTAGACTATCCTACGATACTCCAATTGAAACAGTTTTGCGCACACGAGTCCACTACTCACCACTTCAATACACTACCGAGGATCCACCTCCGTCTTCCTACGGAAGAGCCATCCTCGGCACTCACACTTATCTTGAGGCTTTTAGTAGTTTCCATTTACTTGTCTATGAACTGTATAGGCAACCAAGTAGTCCTTTACCGCGGACGCGGCTATTCGAATAGATCATGTTAACCCTGCAGGGGTGTACTTCTTCATACATGTTTCCACCACTTAGCGTCTGCACACGACATGTGCTCGGCAGACTTCAAGCGAAAGCCGACGTGGGTGTAGACCACGACCTACCTAAACACTTAAGCCTCTAGTCCAGGTTTATCGCCTATTCAGGTTCCATCCGCAGGGAGTCCGGCCGAGGTTTCCCATACAACCCCGAACGATGTGAACAGGGTTCCCGAGATACCTAACGGGTATTCGGTACACCCGGCCACGTACCTACCGCATCACAGCCCACCCCTACGGTCAGCGCTGTCCACGGCCTCCAGTAGGCTACAAACACCAGAAACTACTTGCAACTCCTGGACAGAGAGCTAGGGTGAATAAGAAGTCGAGCGGGGTCATATTTCAGGGCCCAATGCATGGTAGTAGCTGTATCTTAAATCACACATACAGATCTCAGTGCTTAAGGTCGGCTTCAATGAAACAACCCACCATGTACTCCTACATGGCCTCTCATCGACACCTTTACCAAATCGTGTTCACCACACCACTCTCATTACCGGCATAATCATTTCACTCTAGCCCATCACCCAGATGAACCAGACCTGACACGACTCTAAGCATAGCAGGCATAGCAAGGTAGGAACAACACATACATATGGCTCAATCAACTCCTACACATGCTAGTGGGTTTCATCTAGTTACTGTGGCAATGACAGGTCATGCAGAGGAAATGGGTTCAACTACCGTAACACACAGCAGTTTGAATCGCGTTGTCTTAATGCAGTAAAAGAGAGCAGGAGCGAGAACATGGGATTGTATCGATATGATCAGATGGTTGGTTGCTTGCCTGATGGTTCGTTGCACGGATACGGTTCTTCGTTAGGGTAATCACGGTACTCCTCGGGGACAGATCCTGTCGCAAAGGACATCGATACACAAACATCACCAAACAATATGCAACAATATGATGCATGCATGAAACATGGCAATATGAGTGTGTTGGGCTAATGCAACTAAAACCAGAAGGGTTTGAACAAATTTGAATCAAGGATTCAAATTTCAAATTCAAATATGGCCTTTTAAAGTGCCTTTTCTTGTTCTGATTAAAACATCAACTTAACTTGTTTGATCATGCATGGAAATGGTACAGATGGATAGATTGGATTTTTCTGATCATTTTTCATATATAATTTGTCCAATTTGGAGTTACAGAATAAAAGTTATGAATTTTTGAAGTTTAATTAATATTCTGGAATTTCCTGATTTAATTCAACGCTGTCAGGACCCCGACTCGATGTCACATCGATCTAGCCGGTAACACTTCATATCACTTTGCGGCCTCACGCACGGTATTCCCACGGGTGTCGCCTTACCTTTGCCCGGGACCGTTTGCGCCTTTTGGCTCACGTATATGATAGTGTCGCTAGCATCCATATGATAAAGAGCCCAGGCTGACATGACTAGTTGTAAACCCAAAGTGGCACAGACTTACAGGGACAGGCATCCATGACCCAGCTTCGAACGTGTCGGTCATCAGCAAGTGGGTCCGGGCTGTAGCACTGGGCTAGCAGGACTCCGGTAAACCGGGCTGTAGCGGGCTAACAGGACTCCGGTACTCAAAGCGTGACATTTCCCCGAAGGGACAGACACAGGAACGAAGAAGGACACATGCCGGCCAGCCTAAGTGTTCCAGAGCAGTAGCAAGCTACCATGGCTCAGCGGTAACACTAGGAGACATTTCCCGGTAAGAGAGGCTACTAAAGATAAACAACTAGATAGTCAGATCCCACACATACCAAGCATTTCAATCATACACACAATATGCTCGATATGTGCAAATACAACGAAGCATCACAACATGACTCTATGACACAAGTACTTTATTTAAGGCTCAGGGAGCCATACATGTCATACACACAGGTATGGGTCTCACGACCCAACATACAAATCATACAGTCATACAAGCCAACAGCGGAAGTACTTTGTCTGGGTACAGACAACTAGTAAATAAAAGAGGCTTGGAAGCCTAACTATACTACGTGGTCCATCACAAGCTCAGGGTCACCACCTGGGTCTTTAGCCTACTCGTTGATGTCAACGTCTACATAGAACCCATCAGAAGGGGTTGCAGCGTCTTCTGTAAAATGTAGATTATGGCAACATGAGTACAAAGGTACTCAGCAAGACTTACATCAGATCCTACATACATGCATAGTATCAAGAAGGGTTGGTGGAGTTATTGCAGCAAGCCAGCTTTGACTCATGGCTAGACTATCCTACGATACTCCAACTTGAAATGTTTTGCGCACACGAGTCCACTACTCACCACTTCAATACACTACCGAGGATCCACCTCCGTCTTCCTACGGAAGAGCCATCCTCGGCACTCACACTTATCTTGAGGCTTTTAGTAGTTTCCATTTACTTGTCTATGAACTGTATAGGCAACCAAGTAGTCCTTTACCACGGACGCGGCTATTCGAATAGATCATGATAACCCTGCAGGGGTGTACTTCTTCATACATGTTTCCACCACTTAGCGTCTGCACACGACATGTGCTCGGCAGACTTCAAGCGAAAGCCGACGTGGGTGTAGACCACGACCTACCTAAACACTTAAGCCTCTAGTCCAGGTTTATCGCCTATCCAGGTTCCATCCGCAGGGAGTCCGGCCGAGGTTTCCCATATGGCCCCGAACGATGTGAACAGGGTTCCCGAGATACCTAACGGGTATTCGGTACACCCGGCCACGTACCTACCGCATCACAGCCCACCCCTATGGTCAGCGCTGTCCACGGCCTCCAGTAGACTACAAACACCAGAAACTACTTGCAACTCCTGGACAGAGAGCTAGGGTGAATAAGAAGTCGAGCGGGGTCATATTTCAGGGCCCAATGCATGGTAGTAGCTGTATCTTAAATCACACATACAGATCTCAGTGCTTAAGGTCGGCTTCAATGAAACAACCCACCATGTACTCCTACATGGCCTCTCATCGATACCTTTACCAAATCGTGTTCACCACACCACTCTCATTACCGACATAATCATTTCACTCTAGCCATCACCCAGATGAACCAGACCTGACACGACTCTAAGCATAGCAGGCATAGCAGGGTAGGAACAACACATACATATGGCTCAATCAACTCCTACACATGCTAGTGGGTTTCATCTAGTTACTGTGGCAATGACAGGTCATGCAGAGGAAATGGGTTCAGCTACCGTAGCACACAGCAGTTTGAAACGTGTTGTCTTAATGCAGTAAAAGAGAGCAGGAGCGAGAACATGGGATTGTATCGATATGATCAAATGGTTGGTTGCTTGCCTGATGGTTCGATGCACTGATAGGGTTCTTCGTTAGGGTAATCACGGTACTCCTCGGGGGCAGAACCTGTCGCAAGGACACCGATACACAACCATCACCAAACAATGTGCAACAATATGATGCATGCATGAAACATAGCAATATGAGTGTGTTGTACTAATGCAACTAAAACCAGAAGGGTTTGAACAAATTTGAATCAAAGATTCAAATTTCAAACTCAAACATGGCCTCTTAAAGTGCTTTTCCTTGTTCTGCTTGAAACATCAATTTAACTTGTTTGATCATGCATGAAAATAGTACAGATGGATAGATTGGATTTTTCTGATCATTTTTCATATATAATTTGTCCAATTTGGAGTTACAGAATAAAAGTTATGAATTTTTGAAGTTTAAATAATATTCTGGAATTTCCTGATTAAATTTAAATCCAGAAATTATAATTATTGCGCCAGCATGACGTCAGCATGACGTCAGTGGTCAACTACGGCTGGCTGGGGTCAAACCTGACGTGTGGGGTCCACACGTCAGTGACAGGGGGGTTAAACAGGGTTAGTTTAATCCTAATTAGCGGTTAGTGGCGCTAGGGGCCCACTGTCAGTGTCAGGGGGTTAACCAATAGTGGTTAGCACTAATCCTAATTAGCTACAGGGCTGGGCCCACCTGTCAGGGACTCAGGGGGGTTCCTGCCGTGGTCAAAGTGGGTCAAACCCACCGGCGACGTGACGCCGGCGAGGCCCGAGACGGCGGCGCGACGCGGGATCGCGCTACAGGGCACGGGCGAGGCCGTGCTTGGGCTCGTTGGAGAGCCCTTGCTCCCGCGCGTCGAACGGTGGCCGTGGCTGGGCCTGGGGTGGCCGGAGTCGACGGCGGCGAGCTCGGCTGCGGCCGCCGGAGTTCGGGTGCGGTCGGGATCGGTGTTGCAGGGGGTTTGGGGAGGCGTTAGTGCGTGCTGCGTGCTCCTAGTGAAGTGTGGAGCACGATAGTGTGCTCGGTTGGGTGCTACGGTGACCGTGGCCACGACGGCGACATCGCCGGCGGCGTGGAGCTTTCCGCCAAGGTGGGGCTACGGCCTAGAGGTCGGAAGAGACCAGGGGAGAAGGGGGAAACGATCCGGGGGCTCACCGCGGAGCTGCAGGGATGGTTAGCGGGCTCGGGGACGCGCTGGAGACGACGAATTCGACGGCGACGATGGTCGGAGCCCGAAGAGGGGAACGGGGACGTGGCGGCGATGCAGGGCTTCCGAGG